>NC_134268.1:26289731-26554731 GCF_031893055.1 Leptodactylus fuscus
GATATAGGTGACCTTGGTCTAATGTGTAGAACTGAGTGAAGATTTGTTTCATTTTGGGTTCCGATGGTTTGGCCCACAGATTCATAATATTGTGACAAACCTAAAGTGAAATGAATACATTTTTACAATCATACTCCCTTCCCTCGCCTCTCCTGAGCTCCCTCAGGTTCTCCTTCTGGCCTTGTAAATGATACTGTAATGCACACCTCCCCAGAGACTCTGCTTATTATACTCTGGACTTATCATACTACCGGTGTGTAGATGACAATTCCTGAGATTGTTGGTGGACATTTTCGGCCATCACTGTTCACAGTAAGTAGAGGATAATCTGCTCCAAATCTGTCTCACTCACTAAGAAGCCGCTCCAAGGTTATACATGATATACATAGAGAAGTATTGACCTGTATTGACTATGAATGAAATACTTGGGTTGCGATGTAAAGTTCTTATCTTGCTCCAGCATCAGCCTAAATACATCATGCTTGGATCTGTTTCTCTAAGATTCTATTCATTCTTCCCCCTTTCCTCTCCATAGACTTCTATAGACATGTGTTTCGAGATGAACATAGCAGAGAATTCTAAGTGAAAGTCAGTTTGACAGGGAAAGGAGGAGAGGAAGAAACAGCCTGATAAAAGGAGAAAGAAGCATTTTACTCTGGTACAATATATTACAGCATTTCTTAGTGGCTCATTCTATTTATTTAGGTAGTCTATAGAAACAATTTAAGCCCAATTGGGCACCAGGGTGCAGGTTTAATTCCTTTAATAAGACCCCTAGACATTATTACTGCATTAATGGAGGACAAAGGAAGAGGTCAGAACACAATAGCCTGAATAGAAAACAGCAAGCAGGAATTTTTCATCTGGCAAGGTCAGGGAGAAAACAATGGATCCCAATGGGTCACATTTGAGTCAATGTTGTCCCTCGGGATTGGTTGTTTTTGGTCCATCGATGGGCGATCTTTATAGTTTAATCCTATCATCCTATCCTATGTGAACAGTCCCCTAACATATCTATTTCCAAAACCTTTCATTCAAAAATGATTCGCAACAAGATGTCGAGCGGGAACACATTAGAGCTGTTCAGAAGTCCTTGTATACAAGGCTCATCTATTGACGCCATCACCGTGATATTTTCTAAAACATTCTATCAAATTCTGCCAAACGTATAACTAAATGCAAGTACACTTAACAGAAGCAAAGGTCAATTACATCCAATAAATGATGGTGAGAATCAAGGTAAGCCGCCGCCACATTTATTCGGTTTATGTGAAGGCATCCTCAATGTTTTCTGACATTTTGTTCTCACGATGACTTTCTATTCTATTCATAAAAAGTGAAAGGTTTGGAGAACACAAAGCTCTGAAACGTGTGATGTTCTTAACTAGACAGAGTGATGGCCTTTATTGGTTAACTCTTTACGGCAAGGAATAACTTTCCGCAGATCAGAATTTTCAAAAATTTTTGTTGATATTTTTAAGGATGAAAAAAAAAAATTCAAGCAGGAAACTAATCCTAAGGGTTAAACTTTCCCATTCTTTCTAGATTATGTGAGAGATCATTCCATTATTTCAGGCTGGGAGAGCTGGTCCATGTATTGGCTGGATTTGTCGGCTCTTATGTGACCTAGTTGAATCGAACATAGTACACAGACTATATTTCCCAGCTCGGGGTGCGCGAAAGCAATCTCAGACTTTATTCACATGAACATAAACAAAAAAGCTGATGAATTGCCACCATATGGCCTTTTCGAAACAAAGAGAGTCTATGGAGTCTACTTGGATAATGTAAACAACCCGTCAAAAAATAGGACGTCCTATTTTTGGTGGTCATGAATCTCAAGTCTATGAGGGTTGTGTAAAAACAACTGGCCCACGGGTCCAAATCTGTCACGTTCCTGTCTATGCCCAGACCCAAAATTCGGACTGCAGACTGCACCGCTAAGGGAGCAGGGGAGAAAGACTTTCCCCGACGCTACGGCGGCTAGGTAGGCCCTGCCTGCGGGTGGTGGTCATCTGTTCCCAAGCTAGCCTTGGCCCTGACAACTCCTGGCTCTCTAACACGAAGACCTAGCCGACAGATAGGGCAAGAGCTACAAGAGAGTTAGGGACTGGGGATACTAAAGTGGTGACCCCTGCAGAAACCAAGGTGCAGCTGCAGACAAAACAAACAGGATGGGAAGTGCTGGACAACAGACACGCAGCACAACACAATACGCAACAAGAGAATGAGGAGAGGGTCAGTGGAGAGGTGAGGAAAGGCTTAACACAGGACTGGGGCAAAACAAACTGTATCCCAAACCCCAAAAATAAGCAGATAGTGCCAGGCAAACAGAACTGAAGGACAGGCAACACTCACACCGCTTCCAAGTCAGCTATAGTTCCAAAAACACTCCTCCTCCCTGAGCCACGAATTCTATGTTGGAAACAATGAAAACCGGAAACTAGTGAAGCCAGCCCTCCTCCTTATAAAGGCCCCAGGAGCGTCCGATATGACAATGGTAACAACCAACACCTGAGGCTCAATCTAAAGAACCTCAGGTATACTCCGAAGGCCGATACCAAATATACAAACAGATGGTCCCATGGCAAGGAAACCACTAGAAGACCAAAGAACACCGGATCAAATCCCCATCAGAAAAACACACAACTTAATCACAAAGATTTCAGGTCGTGACAAAATCAACTGTAAAAACAGACCGTGCTATTTGTGCATCATGGATGAGTCATCTGAATAAAGCCACACAGATCTGCTTTTTGAGACCACTTACAACATTATACGCAGCACAGAATTGGAAGTAATCAGCTCTGTGCCCTGTAGAGTGGCCAAGCATTGAACTCATTTGGTGTTGAGCTGCAGTACTGGTTCTGGCCACTATACCAGCCACGGAGCCAGCTGCTTCCGGTTCTGTGTTGTGTATAACTTTGGAAGTGGTCCCAAATTGTTGGTCTGTACGGGGCTGACTGTTGGCCCCCCATTGGTCAAATTTTTTCAATCCCTTAGATGATAAAGACAGGTCATAAAAAAAAAAATTGTGGCCATCCCCTTTAATATCTTAAAGGGGTGCATGTAAAATATATCCATCCTGTAAAAGGAGCCCTATACTACAAACTCTGGTATTCTATCTCCTTGCATTGCTCTCACCAGCTTTTCTATTAGCAATTTGACCTACACTATTCCGAATTTCGAGAAAACAATATTTGCTACATATATCACAAGCAGGAAGCATTACAACGATGTTCACCTACCATATATTCTGGGCACCTCCACGACTGGCTCCTTGGATCTTCTAAGGTATATTAATGTCTCAAACCTTTTCACTTCCAATATACTTGTAGACCAGGACTAGATGAAAGCATCTTCATGCATAAAATATAGGCATATTATTTATTCCCCCTATATGCTCACAAATACTGGGTGTCGCAGGAACGTTCTTTCAAGGTCTGAAAAATGACTTGGGGATTGGATTCATCTTATTTTGTTCTTCTCACATACCGTAAGATTACTTGGATCCTTCTGCCAAGATTCATTGAAATTCTAATCACAATTTCTATAACTTTACTGTGAAAATCTTTTATCAGAGAGTAATTGATACATGAAATATTCTTTGATGGTTTACATAATTTACCTTAAAATTGGTTGACAGCATCTGAGGACATGCATACAAATCTGCTGCGTTCCCATCGGCGTACAGGAAGAATTTCAATGTGTGTTTTACAGGGTGACAACAGCTATGAGAAGCGACTCATTAATGTTAATTGTAATTTTTCATGGCTATTTGGGTGAACTGAAAAAATAGTTGTATCCAAAAATATTCTTGTATGGTATGGTGAGTTTTTTTTCACTGTTGCTTCAAAGAGGTAAGCGGCAACACCCTCATTACTCCATACAGCTCATTTGCATATTCACATGTTGCCATATCTCGGCAATCGAAGAACCAACTCATTGATGGATGACCCTAACCTATCTGCATGGCTGGGCTCGGTTGACATGCTGGATGACAGACTCCCTTTGAGAACATTTTTTTTTGTGACCAAGTTTCCTCTCCATTATATATTACTCTACAGAACCTACTACTCTATAAGACGATGATCTCTAGTCCATCCAAAGTCCACTTTACTGAGAAAAGTTTTAGGGGGAATTCCTTCAAAATGAGACCACATATTGGACTTACAAGGTCTAGGAATCACCTGGAGGTGCCAAATCCCATGACTGGAGCAAGTAGCACTAAGTGACTTAAAGGTAGTATCAGTGGAGAGAAGCTGCTAGGACCAGGAATGAGAGGGGGAGTCACTGGAGACCAGAGACGAGAGGGAAAGCCATGCTGGGGACCAGAAATGGGAGGAAGAACCATGCTGGGGACCAAGAATGAGAGGAGGAACCATGCTGCGGACCAGGAATGAGAGAGGGACAGCTATGCTGGGGACCAGAAATGAGAGGAATAACCTTGCTGGGATCCAAGAATTAGAGGAGGAGCCATGCTGGGAACAAAGAATGAGAGGAGGAGCCAGACTGGGGACCAGGAATGAGAGGAGGGGCCAGGCTGGGGACCAGGAATGAGAGAAGGAGCCATGCTGGGGTCCAAGAATGAGAGGAGAGCTATGCTGGGGACCAGGAATGAGAGAGGGACAGCTATGCTGGGGACCAGAAATGAGAGGAATAACCTTGCTGGGATCCAAGAATTAGAGGAGGAGCCATGCTGGGAACAAAGAACGAGAGGAGGAGCCAGACTGGGGACCAGGAATGAGAGGAGGGGCCAGGCTGGGGACCAGGAATGAGAGAAGGAGCCATGCTGGGGTCCAAGAATGAGAGGAGAGCTATGCTGGGGACCAGAAATGAGATGAAGACGCATGCTGGGAATCATGAATGTGAGGAGGAGCCATGGTGGGTCCAGGAACAAGAGAGGGAGAGCCATGCTTGGGACAAAGAATGAGAGAGGGAGAGCTATGCTGGGAACCAAGAATAAGAGAGGGAGAGCTACACTGGGGACCAAAAATGAGAGAGGGAGGAGAGCTATGCTGGGAACCAAGAATGAGAGAGGGAGAGCCATGCTGGGGAACAGAAATGAAAGGAAGAACCCTGCTGGGGACCAAAGATTAGAGGAGGAGCCATGCTGGAAACCAAAAATGAGAGGAGGAGCCAGACTGGGGACCAGGAATGAGAGGAGGAGCCAGGATGGGGACCAGGAGTGAGAGAAGGAACCATGCTGGGAACCATGAATGAGAGGAGGAGAACTATGCTGGGTCCAGAAATAAGAGAGGGAGAGCCATGCTGGGGATCAAAAATGAGACAAAGAACCATGCTGGAGATCAAGAATGAGAGGAAGAGCCAGACTAGGGACCAGGAAAAAGAGAGAGGGAGAGTTATACTGGGGACCTGAAATAAGAGGGGGAAGCAGACAGGGGATCAGAAATAAGAGAGGAAGCTAAGTCATGCTAGAGACTAGATATAAGGGGAAAAGCCACACTAGGGATCAGAAATCCATACCGAGAACACAACTTTTAAGTAGTTTTGTGCTGAGGAGCAAGAATTAGATGGGTGCTATACCGAGGACCAAGAATTAGAGGGATGCTATGTTAAGGACCAATAAAGATGTAGATGCAGACAGTGTAAGATTTAGTATCATACACAGTCCCTGCTTTAGTCCAAGTCCACTCTACAGTAGAGATCCTGATTAACATACAGTATCAGGAAAAAGAACTAAGCACTGATTGCTCAGGAATGGTGGGGGCTAAAAAAAAACAACCTGCAACTGTATCGAATTCAGTGAAGCTGAGACTATTAAAGGATACAAAGAGTTAGAGTTGGTGGAGATAGTGAAAGGTCCTGCTTAAAAGAGCTTTCTGCATCACATTTATTCACAGTATACTAAATCTATGTTTTACTCTTACTATGCAGAAAAATAATATTACATAAAAAACCTATATATATATTTAGTATCAGTGTAATGGTATATTCCTACTGCTCGTGGAGAGGCTGGTGTAGTCACACTCATGGGTAGATGTAATCAGAGGTTCCTTCACATGTTCTGATAACGACTTCATCTCTATTTATACTGAACACAAGAACATTACTGATGTTAAGATTGTAAAAATGGAATTATTAATGGTTTCTAGTTTTTGCCAAAAGATACCTGCTTTGAATATAGTGTTAAAAACTAGAGATGAGTGAGTAGGTATTCAATCGAATACTACAGTATTCAAAATATTCGTACTCAATCGAATACTACTAGCTATTCACAGTAAATATTCGATTCAGAGCCAGTGTTGATTGGCCGAATGCTATACAGTGTATAGCATTCGGCAAATCAATGCTGGTTCTGCAGCAGGCTCGTCCTTGCTAGTCGGGAGAGCTGGCAGCTTGCTGTTACGAGGGAGCGTACTTTTTCTCATAGGAATGCATTGACCAGCGTTGATTGGCTAGTGTACAGCATTCGGCCAATCAACGCTGGTTCTGCCGGAGGCTCGTCTGTGAGGAGGCGGGGTCTAAGATTGGACCACAGCAGTCACCATTGTCGTCCGATTTTAGACTCTGCCTCCTCAAAGACGAGCCTCCGGCAGGACCAGCGTTGATTGGCCGAATGCTGTACACTGGCCAATCAACGCTGGTCAATGCATTCCCACGAGAAAAAGTAAGCTCCCTCATAACAGCAGGCTTCCAGCTCTCCCGACTAGCAAGAATGAGCCTGCTGCAGAACCAGCGCAGGCTCTGAATTGAATCCTTACTGCGAATAGCAAGGACGAGCCTGCGGCAAATCAACGCTGGTTCTGCAGCAGGCTCATCCTTGCTAGTCAGGAGAGCTGGCAGCTTGCTGTTACGAGGGAGCTTTCTTTTTATCAGCGCAACTGCAAGCGCTGTGCAGTTAAAGTGCACGGACCCCATAGACTATAATGGGGTCCATGCGCTTTAACTGCACAGCGTGCCTCCTAAACACTCTCCTCCTGCTACTTGTGGACTTGGTGACTCTCCTTTAGTCGAATAGTGGTTTACCCTGAAATGAGTATTTTTTTTCCCATAGACTATAATGGGATTCGATATTCGATCGAGTAGTTGAATATTGAGGCTCTACTCGAAACGAATATGGAATCTCAAATATTTCACTGTTCGCTCATCTCTATTAAAAACTTAAAGGTGATAGATAGATAGATAGATAGATAGATAGATAGATAGATAGATAGATAGTGAAAGCCGATGACCGGCAAAATAATGGAGGGGGTATACATCTCACTCAGACTACTAAAGTGGGTGAGATGAGAAAACTCCAGAAAGAATGTTTCTCAGCAGATAACTATTTTCTGCTGCAGATTATTTCAATGTTCTGGTTACTGGGCTGGATTTTTTAGGAATGGCAGGTAGGTTGGTAGTGGGACCTGTCATTCCACCCCCCTCCAGTCCACACTTTGTGGATGTTTTGGCAGCGACTCAGCTGCAGAGAGTCTGCTCATCAAGGAGGCTTAAGAAGTCAGCTCCAGCAGCAGACTTTGGGCAGAGCTTGGCTGGAGAGCGAACAGAGAGGTCGTATTTTTGGAGCTGTGTCCTGAATGGTTCAACTGGATTTTGATTTCTGTTATTCTAGGTGAGGTAACCTATTCTGTGTTTAGTTAGAGCCTAGCCGGGCAGGGATTTGTTTTTGTATTGTTTCCTTTTGTTGCTGCACTGTATTTTTGAGTGAAAATAAACTCTGCCTTTGTTTAAGGGTGCATTCACACGGAGTAATGTGCCGCGTGATGTGGCACGTATACGGCGTGTGAGACTTTGTGCGCCGTAAAAGCTCCCATTGATTTCAATGGGAGCCTGGATCGTATACGCCGCGTTATTTTGCGGCCGTGATTTTGCCCAGACCCCAGACCCAGACGATAGATAGATAGATAGATAGATAGATAGAAACGGGCAGCACTCCAAGTAGTGAAGCTCGGTTTACATTTGCATCGGAGTCTCCGGAGGGGGCTCCACTGCAGAATCCATTGTCAAGGGGTGTAGAGAGAAGTTCTGCATGGAGACTATAGACTATGGGGTCTGTTTTAGAGGATGGGCTCTCTGGGGGAACCCAAACGATGGAGACCCCAGCGCAAATGTGAATCTAGCCTCAGGAAAAGTGATGGATACTTTATTCCATGAACAATGGCATTTCAGTACAATGTGAATCTTTTTCAAATTAAAAAAAGTCACTACTCATGGAATAAAATATCCATCACTATTCCAGAGAGGTCGGAGTGCTGCCTTTTTTTCCACCTATATTGTTGATTTATTGCTACGTCCTAGAGATTTTCACTCTTTGTTTTTTAGTTAATGTGCTGGATCTCACCTCATGGCAGCAAAATATAAAAGTTTAAGGTGTTGAAATGTAACAATGAAAAAACTAGGTATTTTTGGGTTGTGAATAGAGATGAGCGAACACTAAAATGTCCGAGGTTCGAAATCCAATTCGAACAGCCGCTCACTGTTCGACTGTCCGAACAGATTTCGAACCCCATTACAGTCTATGGGGGGAAATGCTCGTTTCAGGGGTACGCAAAATTCGATAAAATCATACTTACCAAGTCCACGAGTGACGGTCAGGCTGGATTCTCCTTGAAGCCTTCTCCCGGTGCAGCGTCCCCACATCTTCTTCCGGCTGGAATTCACTCTGCCTAGGCATCGGGGCCTAGGCAGAGCCGACTGTGCATGCGCGGACATGCGCAGTCGGCTCTGCCCGGCCCGACGCCTGAGCAGAGCCGACTGCACATGCGCGGGCATGCCCGCGCATGCGCAGTCGGCTCTGCCTAGGCCAGATGCCTAGGCAGAGTGAATTCCAGCCGGAAGACGCTGCGGGGACGCTGCACGGAGAAGACTTCTAAAGGTAAGAGAAGAGCCAGCGTTGATTGGCAGAATGTATAGCATTCTGCCAATCAACGCTGGTTCTGCATTGAACCATAAACTTTGAACAGCTAGTAGTGTTCGATCGAGTACGAGTATTTTGAATACCGTAGTATTCGATCGAACACCTACTCGATCGAACACTACTCGCTCATCTCTAGTTGTGAAGGCCCAAAACAGGCCAAACCCATTATCATAGATAGGACCCAGGAAGAGCCGGACGTATGTGTTACTATAATATCCGTGCGGCAGAGGGAGACATTAAATACTCATCTAAGCATCTTCGGTCTTGTTTCTTCCTCCCAGAGTGTTATACACCGCGTATATGTAAAATGTATTTTTAACCTTTTAAATTATTTAGTTTCCGCGGAAAGTTCACCCAGACGTTTAGAGAGGCAATAATGAGCGACGTCTCTAAACATTACGGCTCATTAAAATTTCACAGAATCTTTGGAAGAAATTTTGTTTTTGTGAGTTAAGAAAATAAACGTTTAGTTTGTCTTATCAAGAGGTTACCAATGAGTTCCTGTATTGAGAAGCAAAACTCAAGGAAGTGCAAGTTTTTTTCTAGAATATTCTCAAGGGGGAAATACAGGCACAATACACACGCAGATTCTAGAGAAGAGCGACGGGACCGAGTAAGGAAAGAAACACAATTCTGAGATAAGTTAAAATAAGATACAAAAAAGGACGTAGGGACTGCAGAGGTAACATTTGTGTCTCACGTCCAGCGGTGTAACTAAGGTCTTGTGGGCCCTGGTGCAATCTTTTGTCCGGGGCCCCCTACCTCATCCCTACTGCGTATTCTTGATAGTGATGGTGACGGGTTCTAAGGAGTTTAATGAACCTTACTATGGTTCGGGTAATCTGTCGGTCTCCTTGGCTTATGGGCCAGATGGAAGCTGCAATCTCAATACTGAGTGATTATGGGTCCCGTAAGGCTCCTTGGCGCCATTGCGACTGCACCCTCTGCACCCCCTCAAGTTATGCTCCTGCTCAGACCCAAAGACCAACCTGCTAAATAACTACTACCTCTTAAAGTTTGATTTCTGATAAAAGGGGTTTGCACATTCCTCCTTGGAAGAAACCTCCTCTAGAGTAAAGCCCCATGTTGCGGAAACGCAGCTTTTTTTTGTTGCATGTTTTTAGAACCAAAGTCAGGAGTGGATTAAGCAGAAGGGAGAAGTATTTGAACCTCCTATCTTTTTCTCATTCCTTTTGGAGCCATTTTTGGCTTTGTCTCAAAAAACCACTGCAAATTCTGCAACAAGAAAAGCTGCTGTTCCACAAGGTTGGGCCTTAGTCTTAAAGGAAGTCATAATAACACAGTCCGTAGATAGATAGGTTTAGGATCACCTTTGCTCCTCCAGACCAATACATTGGCTTAGGTGCATGATTCCACTATGGAAAATCACTTTTTGTTCCTGGAGATCAACTGTCATCTCATTGCAGGTGTTCAGTGCCCCTACAGCGCCTCCTCAGGGGAAATATAGTATTGCACAATCCCAATTTACATCAATAGTATGTCTACATACTACAGAACTATACCAGGTCATCCAGAACAAGACACATAGATAAGCGCCTTTCATTTTCACCCCCTCCCCCTTTAGGATGTCTTAAGATATCTGAAAATAGGTTTTATAAATTAGACAACCCCCCCCCCCCCAGTCATTAAACTCTATGTAGAGGAAAAGGAGCAGTTTCCTTGTAACGAGAGGGAAATAAAAGAATAAGTGCAACATGGAAAAAATTAAGAAACTAGCATCAGATGTCTGGGGAAAAAAACGTATTTTCTTGTGTGCGTTGCTATAGCAGTGAGTTATTATTACTCTCTGTAAAGGGTCGATTGATTAAATCTGGATTTGGTGTAATTTCTTCTTCTGCTTTACATTTACATTGTGTAATCTTTACACTGCATAAAGCAAAAGTGACAAACCGGAAAAAGACTAAGTAGAAATCTGTCAAAAAGTAAACGTCATGGGGAAGATTCCTGTAAGGTCACTGGAGACTATGGCTATAAAAGGATCCAATGTCAGTTAGAGACAGGGGCATAACTAGGAATGACGGGGCCCCGCGGCGAACTTTTGACATGGGGATCCCCCAACTGACATCAAAGACCTCGACCAACTGTCCCGTCCCCCCACACACACACACACACACACATTCCTGCGTGCACTATTATGCCCCATAGTGGCCCCTACACACAATATTATGCCCCATACTGGCCCCATACTGGCCCCTGCACACAGTATTATGCCCCATAGTGGCCCCTGCACACAGTATTATACCCCATAGTGGCCCCTGCACACAGTATTATGCCCCATAGTGGCCCCTGCACACAGTATTATACCCCATAGTGGCCCCTGCACACAGTATTATGTCCCATAGTGGCCCCTGCACACAGTATTATACCCCATAGTGGCTCCTGCACATAGTATTATGTCTAGAGATGAGCGAACACTAAAATGTTCGAGGTTCGAAATTCAATTCGAACAGCCGCTCAATGTTCGTGTGTTGGAACGGGTTTCGAACCCCATTATAGTCTATGGGGAACAGATACTCGTTAAGGGGGAAACCCAAATCCGTGTTTGGAGGGTCACCAAGTCCACTATGACACCCCAGGAAATGATGCCAACACCTCTGGAATGACACTGGGACAGCAGGGGAAGCATGTCTGGGGGCATCTAACACACCAAAGACCCTCTATTACCCCAACATCACAGCCTAACAACTACACACTTTACACACTCAATACCACCTCTCTGACAGTAGGAAAACACCTTGAAACATGTGTATTTGGCACTTGCAGTGAGGAGAGCTTGTCACCAGCAGTGAATTTGGCCCTTGTAGTAAGTTGAGGTTGGCACCAACATTTGTTTTGAAAATCAGGGTGGATTGAGCCTCTAACCAGCAGAGTTTGGGCAAATTCATGGTGGAGGGAGCCTCTAAAAACCCCAGTTTGGACCAATTCATGGTGGAGGGAGCCTCTAAAAACCCCAGTTTGGACCAATTCATGGTGGAGGGAGCCTCTAAAAACCCCAGTTTGGACCAATTCATGATGGAGGGAGCCTCTAAACAGCCCAGTTTGGGCAAATTCGTGGTGGAGGGAGCCTCTAAAAACCCCCAGTTTGGACCAATTCATGGTGGAGGGAGCCTCTAAAAACCCCAGTTTGGACCAATTCATGGTGGAGGGAGCCTCTAAAAACCCCAGTTTGGACCAATTCATGATGGAGGGAGCCTCTAAACAGCCCAGTTTGGGCAAATTCATGGTGGAGGGAGCCTCTAAAACCCCCCAGTTTGGACCAATTCATGGTGGAGGGAGCCTCTAAAAACCCCAGTTTGGACCAATTCATGGTGGAGGGAGCCTCTAAACAGCCCAGTTTGGGCAAATTCATGGTGGAGGGAGCCTCTAAACAGCCCAGTTTGGGCAAATTCATGGTGGAGGGAGCCTCTAACCAGCCCAGTTTGGACCAATTCATGGTGGAGGGAGCCTCTAAAAACCCCAGTTTGGACCAATTCATGGTGGAGGGAGCCTCTAAAAACCCCAGTTTGGACCAATTCATGGTGGAGGGAGCCTCTAAACAGCCCAGTTTGGGCAAATTCATGGTGGAGGGAGCCTCTAAACAGCCCAGTTTGGGCAAATTCATGGTGGAGGGAGCCTCTAACCAGCCCAGTTTGGACCAATTCATGGTGGAGGGAGCCTCTAAAAACCCCAGTTTGGACCAATTCATGGTGGAGGGAGCCTCTAAACAGCCCAGTTTGGACCAATTAATGGTGGAGGGAGCCTCTAAAAACCCCAGTTTGGACCAATTCATGGTGGAGGGAGCCTCTAAACAGCCCAGTTTGGGCAAATTCATGGTGGAGGGAGCCTCTAAACAGCCCAGTTTGGGCAAATTCATGGTGGAGGGAGCCTCTAACCAGCCCAGTTTGGACCAATTCATGGTGGAGGGAGCCTCTAACCAGCCCAGTTTGGACCAATTCATGGTGGAGGGAGCCTCTAAAAACCCCAGTTTGGACCAATTCATGGTGGAGGGAGCCTCTAAACAGCCCAGTTTGGACCAATTCATGGTGGAGGGAGCCTCTAAAAACCCCAGTTTGGACCAATTCATGGTGGAGGGAGCCTCTAAACAGCCCAGTTTGGACCAATTCATGGTGGAGGGAGCCTCTAACCAGCAGAGTTGGTGGAAATCAGGGTGGAGGGAGCCTCTAACCAGCAGAGTTGGGGGAAATCAGGGTGGAGGGAGCCTAGTATTAGCAGAATTGTGCAACTCTTATGGTGGATGAGTATGAGGATGCGGAGGAATTGGAGAGGTTGAGTACAGACATGGAGTTTCATGTTGGGGTGCTTTACACAGGTGGGCACAAAAATGAAGGCTCTATCCAGTGGTGGTTCATTTTTATCAAAGTGAGCCGGTCGGCACTCTCAGCTGACAGACGGGTGCGCTTGTCAGTGATGATGCCACCGGCTGCACTGAACACCCTCTCAGATAGGACGCTGGCGGCAGGACAGGACAGCACCTCCAAGGCATATAGGGCAAGTTCAAGCCACAGGTCCAACTTCGACACCCAATACGTGTAGGGCGCAGAGGGGTCGGAGAGGACAGGGCTGTGGTCGGAAAGGTATTCCCGCAACATGCGCCTATACTTCTCACGCCTGGTGACACTAGGACCCTCCGTGGCGGCACTTTGGCGAGGGGGTGCCATCAAGGTGTCCCAGACCTTAGACAGTGTGCCCCTCGTTTGTGTGGACCGGTGAGAACTTGGTTGCCTACTGAAGGAACTGCCCTCCCTGCCGCCAACGTCACATGCTGGAAACATCTCCATCATATTCTGCACCAATTGCCTGTGGCAAGCATTGATGCGATTGGCCCTCCCCTCTACCGGAATAAAAGACGAGATGTTGTTTTTATACCGGGGGTCAAGGATAGCAAAGATCCAGTACTGGTTGTCCTCCATGATTTTGACAATACGCTTGTCGGTTGTAAAGCACCCCAACATGAACTCAGCCATGTCTGCCACAGTGTTAGTTGGCATGACTCCTCTGGCCCCACCGGAAAGTTCAATCTCCATTTCCTCCTCATCCTCCATGTCTACCCATCCGCGCTGCAACAATGGGACGATTCGAAGTTGCCCGGAAGCCTCCTGTATCACCATCACATCATCGGACAACTCTTCTTCCTCCTCCTCCTCCTCCTCCTCCTCCTCCATTAAACGCAGTGAAGCGGACAGATGTGTGGACCTACTCTCCAGCTGTGACGGAACGGATGCTATCCCTAACTCCTCTGTGTGATCTGAGTTATCCCTGATGTCAATCAGGGATTCTCTCAGAACACACAAGAGCGGGATTGTAAGGCTCACCATCGCATCCTCAGAGCTCACCCTCCTTGTGGACTCCTCAAAGACCCGTAGGATGTCACAAAGGTCTCTCATCCATGGCCACTCATGGATGTGAAATTGAGGCAGCTGACTTTGTGGCACCCTAGGGTTTTGTAGCTGGTATTCCATCAAAGGTCTCTGCTGCTCAACCACTCTATTCAACATCTGAAACGTTGAGTTCCAGCGTGTGGGGACGTCGCACAAAAGCCAGTGTTGTGGCACATGCAGGCGTTGCTGGAGAGATTTTAAGCTAGCAGCGGCTACTGTCGACTTGCGAAAGTGGGCGCACATGCGCCGCACTTTCACCAGTAGCTCTGGAACATTGGGGTAGCTCTTTAGGAAACGTTGCACCACTAGGTTGAAGACGTGGGCCAGGCATGGAACATGTTGGAGTCCGGCAAGCTCCAGAGCTGCTACCAGGTTCCGGCCGTTATCACAAACGACCATGCCTGGGCCCAGGTGCAGCGGCTCAAACCATATTGCCGTCTCATCGAGGAGGGCATCCCTCACCTCGGAGGCAGTGTGCTGTCTGTCTCCCAAGCTGATCAGCTTCAGCACAGCCTGCTGACGTCTACCAATGCCAGTGCTGCAACGTTTCCAACTCGTAGCTGGGGTCAATCTAACAGCGGAGGAGGAGGCGGTGGCGGAGGAGGAGGCGGTGGCGGAGGAGGAGGCGGTAGAGGAGGAGGGGGGTGTTCTTCTCGTGTCCCTGCCAGGAATGTTAGGCGGGGAGACGAGGTACACCGGGCCAGTTTGGGAAGCAGTCCCAGCCTCAACTACATTCACCCAGTGTGCCGTCAGTGAAATGTAGCGTCCCTGTCCGCATGCACTTGTCCACGCGTCGGTGGTCAAGTGGACCTTTGTGCAAAGCGCGGAACTAAGGGCCCGCCTGATGTTGAGTGACACGTGCTGGTGCAAGGCGGGGACGGCACACCGGGAGAAGTAGTGACGGCTAGGGACGGCATTGCGAGGTGCCGCAGTTGCCATCAGGTCCAGGAAGGCGGGAGTTTCAACAAGCCGGAACGCCAACATCTCCTGGGCCAGCAGTTTAGTGATGTTGGCGTTCAAGGCTTGCGCGTGTGGGTGGTTAGCAGTGTATTTCTGCCGCCGCTCCAATGTCTGAGAGATGGTGGGTTGTTGTAAAGAAGCGCCTGATGGTGCCTTTGATGGTGCAGGAGAAGGAGATAAGACAGGAACAGGGGAGGATGAGGGAGAAGTCAACAAAGTGGCGGAGGCAGATGAAGTGGTGTTCTGGCTCGTCCTCTGGAGTGCATCGCCAGCACAGTCAGCAGTGGCAGTGGCAGAGGCAGAGGCAGTGGCAGTGGCGTGAACGGCAGGCGGCCTTTGTCCTGCCGTTGCTGCCTGCCACTGATTCCAGTGCTTGGATTCCAAATGACGGCGCATTGAAGTGGTGGACAGGTTGCTCTTCTCAGAGCCCCTAATCAATTTCGAGAGGCAAATTGTGCAGACAACACTATATCTGTCCTCGGCGCATTCCTTGAAAAAACTCCACACCTTCGAGAAACGTGCCCTCGAGGTGGGAGTTTTTCGGGGCTGGCTACGAACTGGAACATCTTGGGAGATTCCGGGTGTGGCCTGGCTTCGCCTAAGCTGCTGACCTCTGCCTCTGCCTCTAGCTACCCTTTTTGGTGCTGCACCTGCCTCAACATCCACACTACTTTCCCCGCTTGACATCCCCCCTGTCCAGGTCGGGTCAGTGTCCTCATCATCCACCACTTCCTCTTCCAACTCCTGTCTCATCTCCTCCTCCCGCACAATGCGCCGGTCAACTGGATGCCCTGACGGCAACTGCGTCACATCATCGTCGATGAGGGTGGGTTGCTGGTCATCCACCACCAAATCGAACGGAGATGGAGGAGACTCTAGTGTTTGAGCATCTGGACACAGATGCTCCTCTGTTAGGTTCGTGGAATCGTGACGTGGAGAGGCAGGTTGAGGGACAATGAAAGGAGTGGAGAACAGCTCTGGGGAGCAGGGACAGTTGGGGTTATTGTTCTGTGAAGCTTGGGAATTTTGGGAGGAAGGAGGACAAGACTGTTGGGTAATAGGAGGAGAGGAGGCAGAGTCTGACTGGCTGCTGGACAATGTGCTGTAAGCGTTCTCTGACAGCCATTGCAAGACCTGTTCCTGGTTCTCGGGCCTACTAAGGTTTGTACCCTGCAGTTTAGTTAATGTGGCAAGCAACCCTGGCACTGTGGAGTGGCGCAATGCTTGCTGCCCCACAGGAGTAGGCACGGGACGCCCTGTGGCTTCACTGCTACCTTGCTCCCCAGAACCATTCCCCCGACCTCGCCCACGGCCTCGTCCACGTCCCTTTCCGGGAGCCTTGCGCATTTTGAATTCCCAGTTAGAAATTGGCACTATATACCAGTAGCAAAAATTGTGGGTGCACGTAACCCCAATATATTCTTTGAATTCCCAGTCAGACAATGGCACTATATACCAGTAGCAAGAAATGAGGGTATTTATAACCCCAATATATTCTTTGAATTCCCAGTCAGACAATGGCACTATATACCAGTAGCAAGAAATGAGGGTATTTATAACCCCAATATATTCTTTGAATTACCAGTCAGAAACTGGCACTATATGGCAGTAGCAAGAAATGAGGGTATTTGTAACCCCAATATATTCTTTGAATTCCCAGTCAGACAATGGCACTATATACCAGTAGCAAGAAATGAGGGTATTTATAACCCCAATATATTCTTTGAATTCCCAGTCAGACAATGGCACTATATACCAGTAGCAAAAATTGTGGGTGCACGTAACCCCAATATATTCTTTGAATTACCAGCCAGACAATGGCACTATATGGCAGTAGCAAGAAATGAGGGTATTTGTAACCCCAATATATTCTTTGAATTCCCAGTCAGACAATGGCACTATATACCAGTAGCAAAAATAGTGGGTGTATATAGCCCCAATTCTATTGCTAGGGGACTTGCAGGGTATTTCTGAGGTGAAGGTGGGGGGGCACACCGTTGGAACGGGGATTTGGGGTGTATATATGGGGTATACGGGAATACACTGTCAGTGTGTTCCATTCAGGATCCTGGGAAAGCTGGGTTGCGGCGATTGAGCCCGTCAGTGCCACGTTACACTGACAAGCTTCTCCCTGGAATTGAAGTTATATGTAAGCCCAATATATTCTTTGAATTCCCAGTGAGACAATGGCACTATATACCAGTAGCAAAAATAGTGGGTGTATATAGCCCCAATTCTATTGCTAGGGGACTTGCAGGGTATTTCTGGGGTGAAGGTGGGGGGGCACACCGTTGGAACGGGTATCGGGGGTATATATCGGGTATACGGGAATACACTGTCAGTGTATTCCATTCAGGATCTTGGGAAAGCTGGGTTGCGGCGATTGAGCCCGTCAGTGCCACGTTACACTGACAAGCTTCTCCCTGGAATTTAGCTATTATAAGAGCTGTTGTGGTTGTCTTCTCCTTCCTATCCTAGCCTGTCCCTGCCTACCCAGAATCTAAGCCCTAGCTAACTGGACGGAAACCTCCGTCCCCGGTGAATTGCAAGCTCAGAATGACGCGAAGCTGGGCGTCGCTGTTCTTTTAAATTAGAGGTCACATGTTTTCGGCAGCCAATGGGTTTTGCCTACTTTTTTCAACGTCACCGGTGTCGTAGTTCCTGTCCCACCTACCCTGCGCTGTTATTGGAGCAAAAAAGGCGCCAGGGAAGGTGGGAGGGGAATCGAGTAATGGCGCACTTTACCACGCGGTGTTCGATTCGATTCGAACATGCCGAACAGCCTAATATCCGATCGAACATGAGTTCGATAGAACACTGTTCGCTAATCTCTAATTATGTCCCATAGTGGCCCCTGCACACAGTATTATCCCCCATAGTGGCCCCTGCACACAGTATTATGCTCCATAATGGCCCCTGCACACAGTATTATGCACCATAGTGGCTCCTGCACACAGTATTATCCCCCATAGTGGCCCCTGCACACAGTATTATCCCCCATAGTGGCCCCTGCACACAGTATTATGCTCCATAATGGCCCCTGCACACAGTATTATGCACCATAGTGGCTCCTGCACACAGTATTATGCTCCATTGTGGACACCCATGAACAATTATTATACTTTGGGGTCTTTTCAGACCCCAGAGAATAATAATCAGAGACCCAGGGGGTATAAAACATGAAAAACACTGTTACTTACCTCTCCCTGGCTTCGATGCACTCTCCACCGCAGTCGGCCATCTTCTATGATGTCTGGGATGTCATGTGACCGGGGGGCCTGCGTATGGACGCTGGCCCGGTCATGTGACCTCAGGGATATCACACAAGTAGGCCCGAAGCCTGCCTGGAGCCCAAGAGGTAAGTAACACAGTTTTTTATGTTCCCTTACCTCCCCTGAGCCTCCAATCATTATACTTGGGGTCTGAAAAGACCCCCGAGTATAATAGTGCTTGTGGCGGCTGCAGAGTCACTTACTGATCCCGGCCTTTGCCTGGATCAGTAAATAAATAGGGTCCATTACCGGCTGGCCCTGCGGCAGCCGCTACCGCTGCTACTCTGGTAGTTACGCCCCTGGTTAGACATGAGACCCCTAAGTATAATCATAGAACTTCCAGGTCGTGGTGAACACATTTGGTTCAAGATAAGTCTTTGGAAGGAACTACCAAAACCTGAAATGCAATGAATCTTCAGAGCTCCCCCCATCTCTACTCGATCCCCCACCTCCTATATACTGTATGGCTAGAAGACTTGGCCTTCGCTTCGCTCCTATTCTCCTGCAATCCATTATAGGATGTGTTTGGGTCGTTATTGACTCCTCGGGATAATTGATGTCAGTTTTCACACATAAATTTGGAAATGTTGCTGCCATTGTATGAGCCATTATGGTTTTTGTGTCGGCGCGCCTTACAATTAGTATCTATTGTTATGCTAAAATATTATGTAAAAGGGAAAGCGATAATTTCATTATCTACATCATTAAATGTTAATCATTCAGCAATTTTCCAATATCATTGTGCAGTTAATATTAACCTGTTTTTCACACGATTTAGACAATCCCATCTTATCTCCATCCGTAATTACACTCTTACAATACATGTCAGATAATAAGGTTCTCTGAGAAGGCGGTAAGACAAGTATCTACCGACATAAGATCAGAAGGGTTGGCGGAAAGTTCATAAAACTGGGGGTATTAGGGAGGGTTCACACGGTGTAACGTGCCATGTGATGCGGGACATCTACGCCGCGGGAGCTTTTGCGGGCCGTACACGCTCCCATTGATTTCAATGGGAGCGGGGATCGTATGCGCCTCAAAATCACGGCCGCAAAATAGCGCGGCGCATACGATCCCCGCTCCCATTGAAATCAATGGGAGCGTGTACGGCCCGCAAAAGCTCCCGCGGCGTAGACGTGCCACATCACGCGGCACATTACACCGTGTGAACTCTCCCTTAAAGGGAAATTCTGCCTAAACTGATCACTAGAGTGGGGGTCCGCAGACCCTATTCATTTGATAGAACTCAACAGAGTAGTGGTTGTGTATGGACCCTACCGATCCGGTCATAGCCTATGGGACTGATGGAGATATCCAGGTATAGCACAGACCCTTCCCCATAAGTGTCGTACTTACTGAATAAAGAAGTAGGGAACATGACTAACCACTAACCAATGAATCCTATTAAATAGGGGCTCCATTTTAATAATGTGAGAGTCCCAGAGATTGGACCCCTACTGTTAATACATAAGATAGTAATACATGTAAAATGTGTAGTCACTGGGGGTCCTACAATCACTAGAATGGGGGTCCTGAGCTTAAAGGAGTTGTTCCATTACTACCAATAATTCATGGGAAGAATATGCAAATCTGACTTCCATGATGTAATTAGGATGCCAGTGCCTCAAGTATGCACACCAATAGAGGGCGCTGACTGAGAATGTGCAAGTCTGTCTTCCATGATGTAATTAGGAAGACAGAGTCTCAGTCAAGCAAACCTATAGAGGGCGCTCCCTTTAACACCATGCTGACCTTCTCAGAGGCCTTTGTTTGCAATGATGTTGGGATTTTACCAGATACAGTCTCTCAGACAAGGACAGCTGTTTCGATGTACTTGCATCTCATCAGCTTGGCACAGAGAGGACTGACCTGGCAGAGGTGATTTGCATATTCTTCCCATGTTCCTTTGCACAGTGGAGTGCTCATGGCTTAATAAGACTCCACACACCTAAATGGTGGTCTCTCCCTATGGAGTGATGATATCCCCTAAACTCTGTCTAAGCCTCTCACCTCTACCAGATCAGTCCTCTCTGTGCTAAGCTGATGAGATGCAAATACATTGAAACAGCTGTCCTTGGCTGAGAGACTGTATCTGGTAAAATCCCAACAGCAGGGGGAGCCCTCTATTGGTGTGCATACTTGAGGCACTAGCACCCTAATTACATCATGGAAGTCAGATTTGCATATTCTTCCCATGTTCCTTTGCAGTGGAGCGCTAATGGCTTAATAAGACTCCACACACTTATATGGTGGTCTCTCCCTATGGAGTGACGATATACCCTCTACCCATAATTCAAGTATAGAGGATGTGTTCAGCCACTGTGGGCCTGATCGCTGAGTCCCCCAGAGATCAAGAGGACAGTAGACCATGGATGGTAGATTCACTTCTATGGGGTAAACCACCAAAAAATTATTTTATTTCTGTATTCACCTTTGAATTCCAATAACCATCACATTTTGATGTTACCATTGACATAGCATAGGAGGACTTGATGTTTGCAACATGAGTTGTAATTTTTAATGACACCATTGTGGAGTTTGTATAAGTTATGGATTAAGTTTTATTCACTTTTTTGGCAGAGGGAATGTAAAACGATAAGATAAGATAATCCTTTCATAGTCCTTTAATAGTCCCACCATGGGGAAATTTCAGTGTGTTACAGCAGCATGGTAATACAGATACAGCATAATGATAGGAATATATTACAGAAGGGGACAAATATAAGCTCAGAATAGCAGATAGGAGAGAAATACTAGGAGTCATAGCAGTTAAAGAAAGAAGACTTCAGGATCATTTAGTTCTCTGTACGGAGTCACTTAGCTTGATGTAGATTATACAGCCTGACTGTGGTTGGGAGAAAGGATCTCCGATAGCTCCTTCTCACACTTAGGGTGAAGCATTCGGTAACTGACAGTGCAGCCAAGTGCCGTCAAGGTCTTAAACATGGGGTGGGATTTATTCTCCAGCATGGAGCTCACCATGACAGTGTCCTTTTGTTACCCACCACCTGTACTGGGTTCAGAGGGCTCCCCAGGACAGAGCTGGCCCTTCTAATCAGCCTGTCAATCTATTTCTGTCCCTGGTTGATATACTGCTCCCCCAGCAGGCCACACCAAAAAATATGGCTGAAGCAACCACAGAGATTAAGAAGGCCCTAAGAATTGCCCCCTGGACTCCAATGGCCCCCAGCCTCCTGAGCATATAGGGTCTGCTGTGATGCTTTCTGTGCAGTGCCTCCAGGTGATCAGCCCAATTTAGCTTATTGTTGAGGAGGACAACTAGGTATTTATAGGTCTTCACTAGGGTTGAGCAATCGGGATCGGAAAAGATTGGATTCCGATCAGCGATCGAGTAAATTTCACGATCGCGATCGGAATTCCGACCAGATCTTTTCCAGCGGGATCGAGATCGGAGGTTCAAGATCGGCTCAATCCCAAAAGTGACTTTTCCCATAGAAAAGCATTGACTAGGGTTGAGGATCGGGATCGGAAAAGATCGGATTCCGATCGCCGATAGAGCAAATTTCACGATCGAGATCGGCTGGAAAATGATCAGAAATCGGATTTTAAAATCGATCTTGAAATCTCAAGATTGGCTCAACCCTAGTCTTCACTATCTCAATGCCCAACCCCTGGATGTCCACCGGAATTGGAGCAGTAGTCCCATCAATGTTTTTTCCCCAAATTTTACATTTTTGCCATTCACTGTATGATACACAGTCCAGTCATATTAATATGACCACCATCTACTTTGGACGTTAACGATAAATAACCAATCGCAGAAGGCACGTGTCATCAGCCATCTGGGTGCACTCATCATTGTGGAAGGCACGATGGATCAACACAAATATGCATCTATCCTTGCGGACCATGTTCACCCCTACATGCAAATTGTATTTCCTCAGGATGATGGCATCTACCAGCAGGACAATGCGATGTGTCATAAAGCTCTCAGTGTACGTGCATGGTTGGAGGAGCACCAGGATGAGTTTACCGTACTTCCTTGGCCATCCAAAAATTTTTGCTAACTTTTTACTTACAAAACTCTTTGCTGAGCATTTTTGCTGTTTTGCTTCTTAATACAGCACTCATATATGTCGACTGTCAGCATTAGCCTAGCGATGAATAGACTTTCATACATAGCATACCTGAAAGCAATCGAGAGAGAAAAGCAATGGGGAGACAGAGGAAACCTCCTCCTATTGTAAACCAATGAAGTGGCACATTAAGTGCTATTGAGATGTTCCTCTGAACCCAGCCATTAGAGCCGGGGCCTGGTTATGATTGAACAGTCAACCATCTGCTACACCCAACACGTAAAACACTTGTGCCAGGTTCTGCTCCGGGGGGGTATACAATAGAATAAAGCACCTTAGTGACAACGGTAAAACAATACTGGGGGTCACTAAGGGGTTAAACCTGCTTTCCATAGACTTTATTTAATATGCTCCAACAGATGGCTCTTACCTAACAAAGTGCTAAAAATTCAATTTCATATGTTAAGCAAATCCGCTCTGATGAATGCGCTCATCAGATACCGTGTGCCTAATGCATTTTAACCAGGGCATTACAACATTGCTATTTTGTGCCATGTAATTGAAATTTTGGAGCCGGCTCTGAACCTTAGCTGTGTGATGGTATCATTTAATTATCTAAGCGAAGAGGCTACAAAGAGCGTCACGGAAATCCTAAAATTAGTACACAAAATAAATTGACAAAAGTAATTCCAACAACTATTAATAGTTTCAGAGAAGAATTTATTTTTTTAAAATCAGGATATAAAATTCGTAAATTGGAGTAAATTTTTGGAAGGAGCCTTGATAAAAAAAAAAAAGTGGTGATACGAGGAACGCCGACAACGTGCCATAATGTCGGCACACCCGGCATGACTGCTGAGGCTACAGACCTAAAACGAACCTAATAGCCAAATGTCATGGAATTTGTCGCCCATCTCTAGTCATGTTTTGCATTTTGGTTGCCTGAGATTATAATAAAAGTGTTGGATTCCAGGCCGGACCTCCGCTGCACTACACGGAGGTTGCCGACCCGCTCTGTTTTCTGCATCGTTTCCAGCACTTCCGATTTCTGGAAGGGGAGGACCAGAGCCTCCGCAATAGTCTGCTGGGGTTGCCGAACTCCTCCTGGGACCAGAACCAGTGCTTCCGGGGTCAGGGGTCAGCAGCAGACCAGATGCTATTTAGGCCTCATTCTGGCTCCGACCCACCGCTGGTTATTCAGTTCTCTTAGGAATCAGCTCACCTGCGCTCCTACTCCTGACTGTCTTACCTTTCCCTGCCTTCCTCCTAGACACCTCTTCTTGACCTGGGATTCAGAAACCTCGTGACCTCCAATGAATGACCCTGGCTTACCTGAAGACTGCCTCTCCTTGACCTGTGACTTGGTGCCTCATGTCCTCCAGTGTATGCCCCGACTTATCTGAGTACACTTCTGCTGTACCATTTGTTATCTCGTGACCTCCTGTGTACTGACCCAGTTTGTATGACTACATCCTGACTATCCCTGGGTACTGCGTGACCTCCTGTGTACCAACCCGACCTGTACCACTACCCTGCGGTGCTTCCGCCATCCCCTGATGATCATTCGTTACTGCACTCAACCCTGCTGACCAGCTTCTCCTGTTTCTTCACCCACCTAGGTGAGTGGTTTTTGGGTTTTCTGGTTCCACTGCAACTTGGGGTGCACTGCGCGTTTCATGCTCTATAGGCAGCTGCAGTTCTGGGTCCCAGAATTCACCATCAGGAGCTCTGGCGAAGACCTCTGGGGCCTTGTTCCGCTCCAGTTTGGAGAGCGTTGGACGCTCAGTGCTGTTTTGCCTCAGTGTTCGGTTGCCCGAGATTAACTTTCCATTGTATATCGCACTAGGTTCCTAACAAAAATTCTGCCATTTTCCAGAAACGGAGCCCCATTTAACAGAATTGGACCAAGCTTTAATATTAGACACAGCCCATTGACGGCGAGTGTGGCACTGTTCAGTTAAACATAAAAGTAGACATTTTTCAGCGCCTACCACCCCTTTAAATATCTTTTACGCTTGAACTATAAAAGTGATGTAATTAAATATACCAGAAAATAATTGTACAATTAATTAAATGTCACGTCTAAGACAGGAAAACAGAAAATGTCAGGTGCACAATGACCTCCGAATCTCAGACCCTGAACCGTATATACCAATTAATTGTGTGGATGTAAGCAATTCCACGACATGGCCTTCCAGGTTAATTCCCAAGGCGTCTCCCCCGAAAATAAAAAACAGCTTTAAATGTTAAATACATGTTCTGTCCTTCATTATAATATAGCCTTTAACATATAGAATTTAAGTGAATTAATTTCAGCATAAAAATTAACCTCTTAGTTCTAACTTTTCCATTGAAGCCAGAAAACCACCAGAAGTAAGCCACATCGGCAAAATCACATCATGGCGTATGCACAAACTTAAAGGGGCTGTGAGAGATTTTTTTTTTTTTTAAAGATTGACAAAAAAAATGTATCAAAATGAATTTTTCTAATTTAGACCACATACTTTTAAAAAATTGTGAGAGCACAGTCTCTGTTACAATCGCATCCTTACCAGTCTTGATCATGTGCCATTCATTGTGCACATGAATTAAGTTGTTAGTCAAAACCACTGTGAACGTGATGTCATTACTGATGAAAGCAGCATTTATCTAAATTTTCTGACTGCCAGAGCAGCCAGGAGGAGGTGGGTGTGGCTATGATCACCAGACAAGGCAGCGTCTGCTTCACACATCCAGATGATGACAGCAGTATTAGAAGTAGCAGCAGGGACAGGTAGACAAACACATTGTTTATTTATTTATTTTTTAAGTATCCAAGCCTCTCCACTGACTCCTCAAGTAATATTTATCTGACCTTTACCTCCGAGTCAAACTCTGGCTATACATTGACATTTCCTTCATTGCTCATGAGCATATTTAGTGTGGTATCCACAGACTGGAGACTATCCTGAGGATTGCAAAGTAATGAGAACCCAGCAACAAAGACCATAACTCATACAATAGGGTAAACGGTGAAGAGCAGGGCTTGCTTAGGTGATGTATCAAAGGTCTACTGTTTGTCCTCAGAACAGCTAGGGGCCTTGGGCATGTGATTTGGCCTCATGGACACCAGTGACAAGTCATGATACTTAGGTCTATGCCTTATGATATTGAGATATTAATGCACCCTGCATAGCTGTTGAGACAATCACAAGCGGTGGCTAAAACCATGGGCGAAGAACAAATGAGGTAAGATAAGATAATCCTTTACTAGTCCCACAGTGGGGAAATTTCAGTATGTTACAGCAACATAGTAATACAGATACAGGATAATACACAGTAATATATTACAGATGTAGACACACATATGCTGAGAAGAGAAGATATACTAGTCTATAGCAGCTAAGGAACGGAAGAAGAAAGAAGGAAGACTTCATGGTCATCGTCATAATCATTAGTTCTCTGTGCAGAGTGTCTTCGCTTGGTCTGATGTAGATTATACAGCCTGGTCGCGGTTGGAAGGAAGGACCTGCGATAGCTCCTTCTCACACTTGGGGTGAAGCAGACGGTCACTTACAGTGCTGCCAAGTCCCATCAAGGTCTCATACATGGGGTGGGATTTGTTCTCCCGCATGGAGGTCACCACAGACAGTATCCTTCTGTCACCCACCACCTGTACTGGGTCCAGTGGGCTCCCCAGGACAGATCTGGCCCTCCTGATCAGCCTGTCAACTCTATTTCTGTCCCTGGCTGATATACTGCTCCCCCAGCAGGCCACACTGAAAAAGATGGAAGAAGCAACCACAGAGTTGAAGAAGGCCCTAAGAAGTGGCCCCTGGACTCCGAAGGCCCTGAGCCTCCTGAGCAGGTAGAGTCTGCTGTGGCCCTTTCTGTGCAGCGCCTCCAGGTGATCAGCCCAGTCTAGTTTATTATTGAGGAGCACACCCAGATACTTATAGGTCCTGACTATCTCAATGCCTGTCCCCTGAATCTCCAGCAGGGTCGTAGCACTTCTCTGTTTACTAAAGTCCACCACCATCTCCTTGGTCTTCCCAGCATTAATCCTGACCTGGTTCTGCTGGCAACATTCAACAAAATCCTAGTTTAAGTCTCTGTATTCCCTATCGTCACCATCAGTGATGAGGCCGACTATAGCAGAGTCATCGGAGTACTTCTGTAAGTAACAGCTGGAGGAGTTGTGCCTAAAGTCAGCAGTGTACAGTGTGAAGAGAAATGGGGCAAGAACTGTACCTTGTGGTGCAGAGAAGGAAAACCAAAGGATCAGGAGAGAGGGGAAGAGGTATCATGGTATCTATTTTCCTGCACCTCCCTTATTATACACTACTGTCTGAAGAGACCCCAGAGTATAACAATAGCGCTTCCAGTTTGGACCAAAGTACAACTTGTGGGCAGACCTTGTGAATATTCCCCAGACAAATCTTGCAAGGTTTACCCATCTCTACCAGTATCATGAATAGAGCTACTAGGTGGAGACCCCATTAACAATTTTGCACTGGGTCTCAGGAGCTTTAAACGGCACCAATTTATGACTGTGTGAATATTCCAAAGTTTTTCCCTAATTTTCCAAAATTTCCTGATGCCTGGTAACACTTATTATGTTATATCTGTAGATAAAAAAGCACCATATTAAAATTCCACTTTCGTTCTTTCACATCATGTCCTTGCTCAGTTGAGAGAGAACAGAGTGCTCCATTTCCGTACGAGCACAGTACTAGGTAATACAATGGCACAACAGCTTGTTTTGGTATGAACTTGAATACACTTGAAATCTCTCAAGGCCTCCCTGTAGATATAAAAAGAGTGTCAAGTCACAGGGCCATAGTAGTGTAATTTATATAGGTCATGCGGATGGCTGAGGCACAGGAGGATGGATGACATTCTGCAAGCACTCGATGTATTGTGTCAGTGTAAAGGACGTTCTGTTCGGTGCGTTCAGCTCTATCGGGTGCGATGAAGAACGTACAACAAAGTAGATTTTTCTTTCTACAGATAAGAACATTGATGTGAACTTCAAAACACCTTGTCTACTGTACTGGATAACAAAGAGAAACCTGTCCAGCTTGAAGAAAACTTGGAATATTCTTTGGAAGCTAAGATAACGGGGCTCATGTAGAAAACGGGCCTGCTGGGTCTTGGTGGTTTGATTATAAAAATGGCACAATCGTCCAATGAGTATTTCAGCCCCATAAGAAAAGTGATCAGGATATGTGTGGCCAATGGCCATCATATCCCACCGCCTTGCCAAAAGTGTGAAATGCATTAAAAATTGCTTTACTTTTTTTACTAATTTTGCACAAATCAGTAGTACAACTGAATATAATACAAATGCTTCATTATTTGCCTATCAGGCTCCTTAACGCCTCCAACTTCTCTAGTAAACTGACATTAACTCTGAAACTTCTGCTGAGTCTGACACGCTCTTAAAACTTCACTGAAGTTTCAAATTACAGCTCACAAAGAAAGATTGTGCCCCATTTAGCTGGGGATCCAATAGAAAGTCTCTATAGGAGTTCCCGGGGACCCAACCAGAGACTCTCCACTCGATCCCTGACCTAATGGACAGGTGAGTATATTGTGTTTACTACAGGGTGTTTCAAAGAAGTTGGAACAGTTTAGCACTGACTTTGCGATGGTGTCATAAAAAAGCCATGAAGCCTAACATTAAGCAACTGGAGGTGTTAAAAATAGGGCCTGGATCTCCTTTAAGGCCCCACATATCAGGCCACAGGAAAAAAAGCACTGCGGGAAAAACCACGGCGGTAACACATCACGGTTTTTCCCCCAGTGCTATTCACAGAAAATCCACAGACTTTCCATGGACTTTCTGCTTACATTCTATCTATCTATCTATCTATCTATCTATCTATCTATCTATCTACAGTCCTATGAAAAAGTTTGGGCACCCCTATTAATCTTAATCATTTTTAGTTCTAAATATTTTGGTGTTTGCAGCAGCCATTTCCGTTTGATATATCTAATAACTGATGGACACAGTAATATTTCAGGATTGAAATGAGGTTTATTGTACTAACAGAAAATGTGCAATATGCATTAAACCAAAATTTGACTGGTGCAAAAGTATGGGCACCCTTATCATTTTATTGATTTGAATACTCCTAACTACTTTTTACTGACTTACTGAAGCACAAAATTGGTTTTGTAACCTCACTGAGCTTTGAATTTCATAGCCAGATGTATCAAATCATGAGAAAAGGTATTTAAGGTGGCCAATTGCAAGTTGTTCTCCTATTTGAATCTCCTCTGAAGAGTGGCATCATGGGCTACTCAAAACAACTCTCAAATGATCTGAAAACAAAGATTGTCCAACATAGTTGTTCAGGGGAAGGATACAAAAAGTTGTCTCAGAGATTTAACTTGTCAGTTTCCACTGTGAGGAACATAGTAAGGAAATGGAAGACCACAGGGACAGTTCTTGTTAAGTCCAGAAGTGGCAGGCCAAGAAAAATATCAGAAAGGCAGAGAAGAAGAATGGTGAGAACAGTCAAGGACAATCCACAGACCACCTCCAAAGAGCTGCAGCATCATCTTGCTGCAGATGGTGTCACTGTGCATCGGTCAACTATACAGCGCACTTTGCACAAGGAGAAGCTGTACGGGAGAGTGATGAGAAAGAAGCCGTTTCTGCACGTACGCCACAAATAGAGTTGCCTGAGGGATGCAGAAGCACATTTGGACAAGCCAGCTTCATTTTGGAAGAAGTTCCTGTGGACTGATGAAACAAAGATTGAGTTGTTTGGTCATACAAAAAGGCATTATGCATGGCGTCCAAAAAAAACAGCATTACAAGAAAAACACATGCTACCCACTGTAAAATTTGGTGGAGGTTCCATCATGCTTTGGGGCTGTGTGGCCAATGCCGGCACCGGGAATCTTGTTAAAGTTGAGGGTCACATGGATTCCACTCAGTATCAGCAGATTCTTCAGAATAATGTTCAAGAATCAGTGACGAAGTTGAAGTTACGCCGGGGATGGATATTTCAGCAAGACAATGATCCAAAACACCGCTCCAAATCGACTCAGGAATTCATGCAGAGGAACAATTACAATGTTCTGGAATGGCCATCCCAGTCCCCAGACCTGAATATCATTGAACATCTGTGGGATGATTGGAAGCGGGCTGTCCATGCTCGGCGACCATCTAACTTAACTGAACTTGAATTGTTTTGTAAAGAGGAATGGTCCAAAATCCCTTCATCCAGGATCCAGGAACTGATTAAAAGCTACAGGAGGCGACTAGAGGCTGTTATCTTTGCAAAAGGAGGATCTACTAAATATTAATGTCACTTTTCTGTTGAGGTGCCCATACTTTTGCACCAGTCAAATTTTGGTTTAATGCATATTGCACATTTTCTGTTAGTACAATAAACCTCATTTCAATCCTGAAATATTACTGTGTCCATCAGTTATTAGATATATCAAACTGAAATGGCTGTTGCAAACACCAAAATATTTAGAACAAAAAATGATTAAGATTAATAGGGGTGCCCAAACTTTTTCATAGGACTGTATATATCTATCCACCACAACAGTTTTGGAAATCACAGCACTACCCCTGCTTCTATTTTGCTACAATGTGTGGATGGGATTCGCTAAAATGCCACTTTTTTCCACAACGTTTCCACTATGGCCAAAGAGTTTACGCCACGTTGGTCCCTGGACTAATTCTTCCAATGCGTTGTTTGTACCATAACTAGAGAGGAGCGAGTAGTATTCGATTGAGTAGGTATTCGATCGAATACTACGGTATTCGAAATACTCGTACTCGATCGAGTACCACTCGCTGTTCGAATGTAAAAGTTCGATGCAGAAACAGCATTGATTGGCCGAATGCTATACAGGTGGCCAATCAACGCTGGTTCTTCTCCTACCTTTAGAAGTCTTCTCCGTGCTGCTTCCCGCGGCGTCTTCCGGCTCTTCATTCACTCTGCCAGGCATCGGGCCTGGGCAGAGCCGACTGCGCATGCCCGCACTACAAGCGGACATACGCAGTCGGCTCTGCCCAGGCCCGATGCCTGGCAGAGTGAATTCAGAGCCGGAAGATGCCGCAGGGACGCTGCACAGAGAAGACTTCTCGGAGGATCCAGCCCGACCCTCACTCGTGGACTTGGTAAGTATAATTTGATCGATTGCTGCCTACCCCTGAAACGAGCATTTTCCCCCCATAGACTATAATAGGGTTCGATATTCGATTCGAGTAGTCGAATATTGAGGGGCCACTCGAAACGAATATCGAACCTCGAACATTTTACTGTTCGCTCACCTCTAATCATAACCTTTCCCCTCTACATGACAAATACTAACAATTAGTACAATTTCCATGGCTCGGGGGCACCTCCACACTCCAACCCCCTGACAACGGTGCCTGTGAGATATCATGTATTACTCTGATACAATATAACATGACATATACATAAGAGAGAACTCTATACCAGTAGACACAAGTTCAGAGGACTCTGTCATTGTAGCGAAGGCTGAGAAGTTACCGACAATCCTATTTGCAGTGTGACACTATGGTTAAACAGATCAGACCCTTGTGCATCGTCTTCATCTGGACTCCCGGAAATTTATGCATCTTATCTTTCTTTCCTCGCCTGCCGAGAGCCATTTCTTCCCATCTCAAACCTCTTTCAATTTGTGCATCAAATGAGAGGAACGTCGCCTCGGCTGCTATAAAAATGTCTGGATTTTCCACAAAATCACCCAATGATTGTTGATCTATATACAAATGTGTCACCTCTTAGCTGCTCCTGTAACTGGATATATCTCAAGATGTCTAGCTCGAAATGCACAAGATGCAATGGGATAGATTTATTAAGACTGTTGTCTCATACTCTAGTTTTAATAAAGACGCTGATGGATGTAGGCCACCTCTGATTTATAACGCAGTTATGGGAGGTTATCTGCAGCGAAGCCCGGGAAGATTAGAAATGCTTTTCACCTCATTTGCATATGATTAAAATAGAATTTTTATTCGATATGGGGACATTAAGGAAGCATTGTATTGGGCAGAGGCCACAAGGGGGCAGTATTTTGTGTGTTGGCCACCGGGGCTGATATATTTTTGGGGGGCGGGGGGCACTGAAAAAACATCATATTGTGTGAGAGCACTAAGGAGGTGTTTTACTGTATGGGGGCACTACGGTGGCATTATACTATGCAAAGGTCTTAGCATTGCTTGTTACACAAAGTCAGACGCTACTAGTCCAAACTTTGCCTGTTACCTTCTCACGCAGGGGTTACAATACGTCAAATTGCATCATAATTTTAATGCAGAATATTGGTCTATAATAAGGCAACAAGAGATGGTGCCAAATGATTTGAGATTCGTATTGTAAAAACTAAAATGACCACTGCAACATCATTGCGGTAAATTATGCTTTGGGATCAATTCATGGGGTGGAGATCCAGGGAAGGTGAAAAAAAAAAATAAAAAACTCATACTCATCTTCCTTCATCTCTTTTATAGCTTCTCCGTGGCACCCGTCGTCACTGCTGACCCCATCGCAGGCACATCCCATGGGCACGCCGAGTGTCATGTCAGGGCACCTGGGGCCATGACAAATTAATTTTGGGAGGGTCACGCAAAGTCAACCAATAATTGGTGTAAGGACGAGAAATGTATCTAACATGTTGATAAAAATGTGGTTATCGCTCTTTGTAATACTTTTGGCGCTTCTTCTGTCTGCCCGCTCTAGTTAAGCTGTCGGAATAAGAGACAGTGATAATAAATCTCCCCCATTATGTATCTCCTGTAGTGTGTGAGGCTTTCATGACGAATGTTCTCTGGTGTCAGCCGACGCACTCACAGTAAAACATCTTTTGCCGAATTTCTCTACTGGAAAATAGATTTTTTCCGATTTGTTTTGCCGACGTTTCCATTTGACATCCAAGTTGAAGTGATCTTGTAACTTGTGAGTCACTCAGGTTATCGGCCTCGGGGGTCTCACTGCTGTCACACAAGCTCTCTGAGCAGAAAAAGCCTTTAACCATCTAACAATTCACATATACAGTATATATATATATATATATATATATATATATATATATATATATATATATATATATCAGCAGGGGCGTAAATGTTTATTGTGCTGACTTGGAAAAACAGACTCAAAAATAACGCAGATACCGCCGTGTACTTGTGTCCAGAGCTTCTAAGATTTAGTGATGAACAGATGAATTTTCACAAAAATTTGGGTCAGCTAAACCTGAAAATTTTGGGGTTCGCATCCACAAACCACTCTAGAGCGGGAAACTCAACTGCTTTTAGAAAAGGTCCGGTGTGTCCGCCATCAGGTGAAGATCTAAGCTGACCAGTATTTACCGTAATTGTCGGGTGATAAGATCCGTCTGATTATATCCCAGATTTAGACAAGAAAAATTTCATAGTTTCCTTGGTGGTCAAATGGAGTAAGCGCGGTCAGATTGCACAAACGATTGCCGTTCCCCACGGCCATTGTTGTAAGGATATGGGGTCAGAGGTCCAGACAGATGATGACCCCAGACCGCAGTCTGCCAGTATTCCTACTCTAGGATATGTTCAGACTCCGGGATGGGGTCCAGGGGAGGTGAGAACCATAACAAACAGCCCTCCGCACCTCTCCTGGGATCTGTAGCATCATACATAGCGGGGCCCCGTTCTCTTTGCACTTCTTGCAGCCTCCTGATTGATGTCACCTTCCCCGGGTCTCCACTTATTACACTCTGGGGTTTGTCAGGTTATATCATTGTGACCTAACTGAGCCCCTAACGCTCATTGCAACACAGCCAAAGTGACCAGAGATAGAAACCCCAGAGCAGCACCTGTGCTAGTACATGTATAAATAGGTGCGGACCTCAGGCTGGAGGCCAAGAAAGCTTCAAGAATAAACCAAAAAATAGGCAGCGCTCCTGGGTGTCCAAGAGAATTAAGGTGAAGACTTCTAATACATACAATGCAACACTCCAGCAGGTGCAATAGCTTTTATAAAGACAGAAGCATCTACCAATACATTGTATGATAGGGAATAGAATAGGAATAGGTCTTCACCCTTATTGATTGGACATCCAGGATAGATAGATAGATAGATAGATAGATAGATAGATAGATAGATAGATAGGAGATAGATAGATAGATAGATAGATAGATAGATAGATAGGAGATAGATAGATAGATAGATAGATAGATAGATAGATAGATAGATAGATAGGAGATAGATAGATAGATAGATAGATAGATAGATAGATAGGAGATAGATAGATAGATAGATAGATAGATAGATAGATAGATAGGAGATAGATAGATAGATAGATAGATAGATAGATAGATAGATAGATAGGAGATAGATAGATAGATAGATAGATAGATAGGAGATAGATAGATAGATAGATAGATAGATAGATAGATAGATAGATAGATAGAGTGCATTCTGAATTTTCCCCAAGGTGGGACTATTAAAGGATTATCTTATCTTATCTTATCTTATTCGTTTTTGAGTCACATTTCTTTATACTGGAGTACAACATGACACCAATAGGTGGCAGTACAAGCCAAGCAGTAACTGCATATTGGGATTGTATAGATTACAGCTAGTACACACTGTACATGTGACAACTGCTATTAATTACAATATGTATGCACTGGATTCCATCATTTGTGTATTACAGCGGGTGTGTCAGTGTTTCCTTACCCTCCAGCGCAAAAAAAGTGGAAATAGGTAAACTCCATCTTATAACAAGGGAAGAAGATACAATAGACGGCACATTTTCTAGTAACTACTTTTATGATAAACTGCAGAATTTCTCCTTTGATACTTTTCTCTTAGACTTAATCCAGACAGTAAAAGGCAAAGCCTCTGATAACAGTCCTCAGCACTAGATATCCCCCAAAGTGAATCTAGCCCAGAGGTGCTCAATTCAGTGCATGCGCATGGTACATCATATCCCTGCTATACAGTCCTATGAAAAAGTTTGGGCACCCCTATTAATCTTAATCATTTTTAGTTCTAAAAATTTTGGTGTTTGCAACAGCCATTTCAGTTTGATATATCTAATAACTGATGGACACAGTAATATTTCAGGATTGAAATGAGGTTTATTGTACTAACAGAAAATGTGCAATATGCATTAAACCAAAATTTGACCGGTGCAAAAGTATGGGCACCCTTATCATTTTATTGATTTGAATACTCCTAACTACTTTTTACTGACTTACTGAAGCACAAAATTGGTTTTGTAACCTCACTGAGCTTTGAACTTCATAACCAGGTGTATCCAATCATGAGAAAAGATATTTAAGGTGGCCAATTGAAAGTTGATCTCCTATTTGAATCTCCTCTGAAGAGTGGCATCATGGGCTACTCAAAACAACTCTCAAATTATCTGAAAACAAAGATTGTTCAACATAGTTGTTCAGGGGAAGGATACAAAAAGTTGTCTCAGAGATTTAATCTGTCAGTTTCCACTGTGAGGAACATAGTAAGGAAATGGAAGACCACAGGGACAGTTCTTGTTAAGCCCAGAAGTGGCAGGCCAAGAAAAATATCAGAAAGGCAGAGAAGAAGAATGGTGAGAACAGTCAAGGACAATCCACAGACCACCTCCAAAGAGCTGCAGCATCATCTTGCTGCAGATGGTGTCACTGTGCATCAGTCAGCAATACAGCGCACTTTGCACAATCAGAAGCTGTATGGGAGAGTGATGAGAAAGAAGCCGTTTCTGCACGTACGCCACAAATAGAGTTGCCTGAGGTATGCAAATGCACATTTGGACAAGCCAGCTTCATTTTGGAAGAAGGTCCTGTGGATTGATGAAACAAAGATTGAGTTGTTTGGTCATACAAAAAGGCGTTATGCATGGCATCCAAAAAAAAACAGCATTACACGAAAAACACTTGCTACCCACTGTAAAATTTGGTGGAGGTTCCATCATGCTTTGGGGCTGTGTGGCCAATGCCGGCACCAGGAATCTTGTTAAAGTTGAGGGTCGCATGGATTCCACTCAGTATCAGCAGATTCTTGAGAATAATGTTCAAGAATCAGTGACGAAGTTGAAGTTACGCCGGGGATGGATATTTCAGCAAGACAATGATCCAAAACACCGCTCCAAATCGACTCAGGCATTCATGCAGAGGAACAATTACAATGTTCCAGAATGGCCATCCCAGTCCCCAGACCTGAATATCATTGAACATCTGTGGGATGATTGGAAGCGGGCTGTCCATGCTCGGCGAACATCGAACTTAACTGAACTTGAATTGTTTTGTAAAGAGGAATGGTCCAAAATCCCTTCATCCAGGATCCAGGAACTGATTAAGAGCTACAGGAAGCGACTAGAGGCAAAAGGAGGAGCTACTAAATATTAATGTCACTTTTCTGTTGAGGTGCCCATACTTTTGCACTGGTCAAATTTTGGTTTAATGCATATTGCACATTTTCTGTTAGTACAATAAACCTCATTTCAATCCTGAAATATTACTGTGTCCATCAGTTATTAGATATATCAAACTGAAATGACTATTGCAAACACCAAAATATTTAGAACTAAAAATGATTAAGATTAATAGGGGGGCCCAAACTTTTTCATAGGACTGTAGGTGCCTCTATAATGCCTGACCTGGGGGATCCCTATAGAGCTGCAACCTAAAACGCACTCATTTATTGCAAAGTGCCAACACGGCAAGCTAACCTTAATACTGGGGTTTTATTTTGGAAAAAAAAACAACTTGTATAACATCTTTTGTCTTAAAAACACACAGTGTCCTCCACACAGAATAATATACTCCACAGTAGACCCACACACAGTATTATATGCTCCACAGTAGACCCAACCACAGTATAATATATCCCACGGTGGGCCCCTACACAGTATTATATGCTCCACAGTGGGCCCCCACACAGTATTATATGCTCCACAGTGGGCCCCCACACAGTATAATATATCCCACAGTAGGCCCCCACACAGTATAATATACCCCACGGTGGGCCCACACACAGTATAATATACCCCACGGTGGGCCCCCACACAGTATAATATACCCCACAGTGGGCCCCCATACAGTATTATATGCTCCACAGTAGATCCCCATACTATTATATGCTCCAGAGCAGACCCCAACACAGTATTATATGCTCCACATTAGGCCCCCACACAGTATAATGTACCCCACGGTGGGCCCCCATACAGTATTATATGCTCCACAGCAGACCCCAACACAGTATTATATGCTCCACATTAGGCCCCCACACAGTATAATGTACCCCACGGTGGGCCCCCATACAGTATTATATGCTCCACAGTTGCCCACACACAGTAGTATATGTTCTATGGTGCATGAGGGCTCTGAGTGCCCCCTCTAGCATGTATGCCATAGGTTCGCCACCACTGCTATAGAGTATCTGCCCTGATGCCCCCTATAGTGCCTACAATAAGTGTGCCCATAAGTGTTACAGTACTGTCCTGCAAAATGGGGGAAGAAATAGCCTTAAAGTTTCTGGAAGGGTTTATCTGTGGTCCTTATTTTAGTTTTAGAATTTATTCCACAGCCATGTCCCCCCTCCTTCCCACTGTCCTGTAACAGGCTGTGAATCAACTGGCTGCAGCAGGAGCCTCCCCCCCCCCCCCCCCCCAACCTTTCTGCAGTACTGACTACGACACATCCCTAATGGAAGACATCAGCAAAAAATTATTTTCCGATTTTACAAAAGACTGGAACACCCTGAAGACTGACAAATAAATAGGGCACATATTGGCCCATCTCCACACTCATGTAGACATGTCACCGCTATTCTGAATGGAAGGAAAGTTGCTCTGACATATATATATAAGTGTAATTCGAGCTGTAGAGGAGACATGAGGGGTATTACAGAGGTGTCTACTGGAGGTGCGAATGGTTCATCAAGAAATCTAATGAACGTAATCCCATCACCTTGGTGTCAGTCTATGAATAGAGGTGAGAATTACTGACAATCCTCCAGTGCAAAGAGGAACACAAAACAAATCCATCCCAGCTATTCCTCCCATCTCATCAGAATCTGACTTATAGTGCAAATAAAATTAAGAAATATATAAAGAGATCTTTTCTATGTATCCTTGGAAATCAACTATTCCTCCTTCTCCCTGTCCTCTGAGAAGTGTCTGCAGCAGGAGCCTCTCCCCTCTGCACTGTCTGCCATATAAAATACTATGTTGAACCAAAAAACATTCCAAATAGAAGACTTCAGCACCGCAAGCCTGGTTGTGGTTCACATCTAAAAATGAGTGTTCCTTCTTCTGTACATGCAAGAAACAGTACTGTGCAAAAGTTTTAGACATGTGGTGATAAAATGCAGTAAAGTGAGAATGCTTTCAGAAGGGTTAATAGTTTGTTTTTGTCAATTAACAAAATAAAGTGGATGAAGAAAAGAGAAATGTAAATCCCATCAATATTTGGTGTGACCTTTGCCCTTTGGAGCGTCGTCTACACCGTACACGGGAGGTGGCAACAGGGGCTGATCTGGACAGGAGCGTGGATGGAAGGGGAGGTTAAAAAAGGGGGTCATAGGCTATGGTGGCAAAAAAAAGGGGGTCATATACTATGGAGGCAAAAAAAGGGGGTCATATATTGGGGTGCAGAAAAACAGGGTCATATACTGTGTGGGGACCAAAAAAGGGGGTTGTATACTGATAAGGGGATTTTTTGATTTGAAAATTGGCGGGAGTCCTACAATTTTAATTAAGGGAGCCCCATGACTCAATCAAAGATAGCTGGGTTAGGTATCCTTTTATTTTGGGTGGGGGGCACCTTTCTATAATTCACCCCAGCCAGCATAGAGGCTAGGTTCATTCCTAACTGCAGGAGCTTTGACTTTTGGTTAATCCTCCTCATTCTCATTCTTACGACAGTTATGGTTTCAATTTCTACTTGATATACATGACCTATATAGCCCATCAATATTAGATCTGCTGGGGTTCAACACTGAGGACCCCTGCAGATCAGCTATACCAAGACCAGGTATTGTTTTCATGCACGCAACCATGATCCAGTATAAAAATACCAGGAGCCAAGCTGTCTTAGTCCAGCTGATCTGCAGGGGTCCTGGGTGTTGCACCTCTTAGGTCTAATATTGATGGCCTATTGTAAGGATAAGTCATTAACAGCCGAAACTGGATAAGCCCATTCATTTGCAAGGATGTGTGCACATGGGTAAAAGACGGCACGACCTCGGACCTTTGAAAAAAAAATGGGAAGAGTTCGCCCACAGCCATCTGATCTGCAACGGACCTGAATTGCCAAATGAATAAGATAACCGCTTGGTCAGAATATTGTCCTATTAAATCCAGCTCTGCTATTTGTGGCCATTGATGTGAATAATCTGCAGGTTTTATCCCAATTTCCTCTAATATGGTGACGACTCTTCATCCTTCTCTACTCCACTTGACTTTCCAGTAGTAACATCTGTATGTTCGTCCTCCTTCATTATAAACCCCGAGCTCTGCGGCGGAGCTGACATAACAAGGTCAACGTAGCCCGGGGTTAGAAACAACCTGTCCTCCCATGTTATCATCACACAGGCGCTATGGAAATGCATGTGCCCTGCGTACTGAAATCGCCGCGGTGGAAACCACTATTTAACATAGAGAGGAAATAAGTATTCAGATCAGAGAATGATATGGCGGAAGATAAGGGATTAATAATTCAGTGTGCAGGGCTATAGGCTTAGAGGACGGGGTTAGAATCAAGTAGATCCTAATAATACACATTATACTGTAATACAATGGAGGGTGGCGAGAGATAGACAGAGACTAATGTGATAGGAAACCAAATAGATATCAAAATGTATAAAAATATACTGTAAATATAAATGTTACAATGTAACAGCCTAGAAATACACAGGATTAGAATATCATAGAAATAAAGCTCAGCAAGGAATTATATACGCAAAAATATAAGGACGTCCCAAGGGCGGCCCAACTTGTATTCTTTGGTAGAATAAACCATAAGACAGGCCATAGCTGGAATGTACAGCGAGATTCTAGTTCCATTGTATTGACTTATCTTCAAATCCGTCTGTTTCTTCATGTCATCCCAGACGGATTGGATGATGTTGAGATGAGGGCTCATGTCATAACTTCCAGGACTCCTCTTCCAAAGGGTGGTCATACCCATTATCGGACTGGGGTGCCTAGGGGCCACCAATAAAATTCATTCTGGGGCCCCATTATGATTATACCGCCACATCACTTGGCTGAGTTACTGTACGATAAGTATCTTAAGAAGTTTATTGAGTGTTCTGCGCCATATCAGAAGTGATTAAAAACCACCAGCCGGGGCCATCAATACTACTCCTGTTACAATGACCATAGTCATATACGGGTATATAAAGGGGGAACAAATAGGTAAACCTGACCATTGGTACTATTATACACTCTATGAGAAATTCTCCAAGTACAGAGTGTATAGCTAACCCCAGCACGTAACGGGCCCTATATACTTACCCATCCCTGCTCCTAATCATGGCCGCCTGTGTTTCCCCTTCTGCAGAAGCGGCTGTGAGCAGGAACAGGGATCAGTAAATGAGGCCGCTGGCCCGTGAGCCCCAGTAAACACTGCTACTATTATAAGTATATAAGTATAATGATCGGAGGGTCAGGGGAGGGGAGGGAACAAAAAAAACACTGTTACTTACCTCTCCTGCATTCCGGCATGCTTTGGGCCTGTTTGATCACATCCCAGACGTCACTTGGGCCAGGCCTGCGTCATTAAGTGTCGCAATGCAGGATGGCTCATGTGACGTCTGGTCCAACTTTGAAGATGGCTGACAGTAGCGGGGACTGCACCAGAGCCAAGGAGAGGTAAGTAACAGTGTTTTTATGTTTGTATCCTCTTTCACCCTGGGGCCCGGCCATTCCTAGTTACACCACTGCCCCACACCATTATGTTCACACCTCCAGACTGCACTGTTGGTATGGTGTTTTGGGGTGATAGGCAGTACTGGTGTATATTATGGCATCCCAAGAGTTCACTTTTGGTCCTATGTGACCAGACTGTGTTCTCCTAGTATTTCCCAGGCTTGTCTTTATGATCAGCCATGGAGCTGAGCGCATTACTTATTGCTTTCTTGTACCTGAGGATTCCAGGTCTTTCTGGAGATCTCCACAGGAGGTCCGCGGCTCTTGGATATCTCATAACTTACTTTAAGGACATCTCTGGACTGATTTCTTTGCCCATGTGGATTGGATTGGTTGTTACCGACACCTGCTGAGAATTTCATATCCATCGCACCTTTATTGACGGGATCAATACTTATTGCACCCGCTGTAAATAAACACGTTCTATTGTGACACCGACAGACAGATGACATCCCAGATATCTGCGTTGCGCTCTATCAGTCCTGTCACCTCCGGGGTTATATGTGATGTGACTTTGCAGTGTAATGCAGGCTGACATATTGATCCGTGGTACACTGACTCCCCCGTCCGGATGCAATACCGGGGTCTGACCCTCTGCAGATGTTTCTGGTGCAGATCTGGAGCCAGGATTTGTGTGCCCCGTGATCTTGCATTTCTATTGTCTCTGGGACAGTCGGCCATAAATCACGTCTTATGGACGGTACATTGGTGATTTGTGTAGTAGATATTGAGCTAACTTTGCCTGCAGGGTGTTATCTAACCAAGTGGCAAAGGGTGAAGAGCACCAAGTTACCAGTTACTAGTTTCCAGTTACTGGAGATGTCAGCGATTGAAGTTTTGTCCCTATGTTAAAACTTCCTGGCCTGTGCTCTCAGTATTATAGTATTTTGTTGTATTTTACTTTTTTAATATTTTTTTCGCCAATTCTAAACTTTAGTGTAATGGTACAAAGTCAAACCAAGCTAAATGCATACAGTATATACCGAGCAAGGATGTATACGGACAGCTGAGGGCCCCTGTGCAAGAACAGTTATGTGCCCCTTGTTTTTCCAGTAGCTCAGCATAGAGCAGCCCCTCACGTCTCTCGTATGATTCAGCAGTTATCACCAGCCATGGAGTCCATCAGCTTAGACAGTTACCCACAATCTAATAAACACTAGAGGCTACTGTAAAGGTGATGGGGCCCCTGAACTAATGGGCCCCTGTGCAGCTATACAGGTTGAATCAACCAACATCCAACCTTGGTTCACCGTTACCTGCATATATACAGAAACAGAGAGCAGCTATGTTTTCAGTGAAGAACGACTAAATAATACTGCCAAACAGTGATAAAAAGATACCATTACACATCAATAAATAATACCGCCATACAGTGACTGAATATTACTGCCATACAGTAATGGGATGATGCCATCCATTATATATGACTACTGTATATCATACTGCCTTACAGTGACTAAATAATACCGCCGCACAGTGACTGAATATTACTGTCATACAGTGATGTCATGATAACCTTATACATTACTTAATCATACTGCCATACAGTGACTGAATATTACTGCCATACAGTGATGTCATGATGTCATTATACATGACTATATAATTATATCATACAATGACTAAATAATACTGCCGTAAAGTGATGGGATGATACATTATACATGACTAAATTATACTGCCATACAGTGACTAAATAATACTGCCATAAAGTGATATCATAATACCATTATACATGACTATATAACACTACAGCCAATGAATCATACAATACCTGCATTCAGCAACCTCAGTGATCACGTGGGTCACGTGCTGTAATGATCGTGGGTGGGGAACCCCACAAACTACCATTATGGGATGGGTGGCTCTCGTACCCGTGGGGATAGCGGAGTGTACACATGTTGTAGATGTGAATCACTGGCATATACTAATGTAACATCATGCGGCTGCTGCGGTCACACACGTGGAATCACTATTAGCAGTAACAACTATTATCCAGGGGGTTCCATGGCCTCCAGAAACAGGGGAACCATTGAGTTCGGACCCTTCACCTCTCCCGTCATGTCAGTGTAAGTAGATATTTGCATTTCCTGTGAAATAACAATTCTGGAGCTTCTTTTCTTATTGCTCTGTATTGTTTTGTTCCTCTTTTATTCCTCCTGGAATTGTATAAATAAATTGACAACTGGGCGTTACCATTCCCCTTGTCGAAGGGGTGTGCCTTCTACTGACTGACAATGAGGCACAATGTCATAATAGGCAGGGATATTCTAGGGTGAAGGTTGAGGTGTATAATGTACCACCGAATTTCTGGCTGGTCGACAAGGGAGAGTTTTACTGTACAAAAAGTGCACTGAACAAAGGTGATTATTGTACCAAATCATGAAATAATATATACCCGGGGATCTAGTATAGAATCAGGAACCAGGCCCAGGCTTTCTCTATCACTACTGTAGATTTACACCATTCCTGACACTGCACTAATCCATCCACTTACAATTCATGAATAGTGCCAGCAGATGGCGGTGGTGAGTTATAGATGATTCTACACACTGTATATGGATTATTGTACACAGTGACACGTCATAGAAAAGCTTCTATATCTGGTCTAGCCATGTGGCAATGCCTGGTACTTGGATCCTTAGGGGACAACATCTTTAAAACAGGATTCCCGGCTTGGAATCCATTTCCAACAACCTTTAAGAGAATTCTGAGTTATTAATGGAGAGGGGTCCTCTGTTCCGGACACTTATCTCTTGGTCAGAGTGGGTATCGGTTACAAAGAGCATCTCTCACTCTGGAGGACCTGTCCTGGGAGCGACTCTCACTCTGGAGGACCTGTCCTGGGAGCGACTCTCACTCTGGAGGACCTGTCCTGGGAGCGACTCTCACTCTGGAGGACCTGTCCTGGGAGCGACTCTCACTCTGGAGGACCTGTCCTGGGAGCGTCTCTCACTCTGGAGGACCTAACCTGGGAGTGACTCTCACTCTGGAGGACCTGACCTGGGAGCGACGCTCACTCTGGAGGACCTGTCCTGGGAGCGACTCTCACTCTGGGGGACCTGTCCTGGGAGTGACTCTCACTCTGGAGGACCTGTCCTGGGAGCGACTCTCACTCTGGAGGACCTGTCCTGGGAGCGACTCTCACTCTGGAGGACCTGTCCTGGGAGCGACTCTCACCCTGGAGGACCTGTCCTGGGACCGACTCTCACTCTGGAGGACCTGTCCTGGGACCGATTCTCACTCTGGAGGACCTGTCCTGGGACCGACTCTCACTCTGGAGGACCTGTCCTGGGAGCGACTCTCACTCTGGAAGACCTGTCCTGGGAGCGACTCTCACTCTGGGGGACCTGTCCTGGGAGCGACTCTCACTCTGGAGGACCTGTCCTGGGACCGACTCTCACTCTGGAGGACCTGTCCTGGGACCGACTCTCACTCTGGAGGACCTGTCCTGGGACCGACTCTCACTCTGGAGGACCTGTCCTAGGACCGACTCTCACTCTGGAGGACCTGTCCTGGGAGCGACTCTCACTCTGGAGGACCTGTCCTGGGACCGACTCTCACTCTGGAGGACCTGTCCTGGGAGCGACTCTCACTATATAGGACCTGTCCTGGGAGCATCTCTCACTCTGGAGGACCTGTCCTGGGAGCAACTCTCACTCTGGAGGACCTGTCCTGAGAACGTTTCTCACTCTGGAGGACCTGTCCTGGGAGCGACTCTCACTCTGGAGGACCTGTCCTGGGAGCGACTCTCACTCTGGAGGACCTGTCCTGAGAACGTTTCTCACTCTGGAGGACCTGTCCTGGGAGCGACTCTCACTCTGGAGGACCTGTCCTGGGAGCGAGTCTCACTATTTAGGACCTGTCCTGGGAGCGACTCTCACTATTTAGGACCTGTCCTGGGAGCGACTCTCACTCTGGAGGACCTGTCCTGGGAGCGTCTCTCACTCTGGAGGACCTAACCTGGGAGCGACTCTCACTCTGGAGGACCTGTCCTGGGAGCGACTCTCACTATTTAGGACCTGTCCTGGGAGCGACTCTCACTATTTAGGACCTGTCCTGGGAGCGACTCTCACTCTGGAGGACCTGTCCTGGGAGCGTCTCTCACTCTGGAGGACCTAACCTGGGAGCGACTCTCACTCTGGAGGACCTAACCTGGGAGCGACCCTCACTCTGGAGGACCTGTCCTGGGAGCGACTCTCACTCTGGAGGACCTAACCTGGGAGCGACCCTCACTCTGGAGGACCTTCCTGGGAGCGACTCTCACTCTGGGGGACCTGTCCTGGGAGCGACTCTCACTCTGGAGGACCTGTCCTGGGAGCATCTCTCACTCTGGAGGACCTGTCCTGGGAGCGACTCTCACTCTGGAGGACCTAACCTGGGAGCGACTCTCACTCTGGAGGACCTGTCCTGGGAGCGACTCTCACTCTGGAGGACCTAACCTGGGAGCGACCCTCACTCTGGAGGACCTGTCCTGGGAGCGACTCTCACTCTGGAGGACCTAACCTGGGAGCGACCCTCACTCTGGAGGACCTGTCCTGGGAGCGACTCTCACTCTGGGGGACCTGTCCTGGGAGCGACCCTCACTCTGGAGGACCTGTCCTGGGAGCGACTCTCACTCTGGGGGACCTGTCCTGGGAGCGACTCTCACTCTGGAGGACCTGTCCTGGGAGCATCTCTCACTCTGGAGGACCTGTCCTGGGAGCGACTCTCACTCTGGAGGACCTAACCTGGGAGCGACTCTCACTCTGGAGGACCTGTCCTGGGAGCGACTCTCACTCTGGAGGACCTAACCTGGGAGCGACTCTCACTCTGGAGGACCTAACCTGGGAGCGATTCTCACTCTGGGGGACCTGTCCTGGGAGCGACTCTCACTCTGGAGGACCTGTCCTGGGAGCATCTCTCACTCTGGAGGACCTGTCCTGGGAGCGACTCTCACTCTGGAGGACCTGTCCTGGGAGCATCTCTCACTCTGGAGGACCTGTCCTGGGAGCGACTCTCACTCTGGAGGACCTAACCTGGGAGCGACTCTCACTCTGGAGGACCTGTCCTGGGAGCGACTCTCACTCTGGAGGACCTGTCCTGGGATCGACTCTCACTCTGGAGGACCTGTCCTGGGACCGACCTCACTCTGGAGGACCTGTCCTGGGACCGACTCTCACTCTGGGGGACCTGTCCTGGGAGCGACTCTCACTCTGGAGGACCTGTCCTGGGAGCATCTCTCACTCTGGAGGACCTGTCCTGGGAGCGACTCTCACTCTGGAGGACCTAACCTGGGAGCGACTCTCACTCTGGAGGACCTGTCCTGGGAGCGACTCTCACTCTGGAGGACCTGTCCTGAGAAAGTTTCTCACTCTGGAGGACCTGTCCTGGGAGCGACTCTCACTCTGGAGGACCTGTCCTGGGAGTGACTCTCACTCTGGAGGACCTAACCTGGGAGCGACTCTCACTCTGGAGGACCTGTCCTGGGAGCGACTCTCACTCTGGAGGACCTAACCTGGGAGCGACTCTCACTCTGGAGGACCTGTCCTGGGAGCGACTCTCACTCTGGAGGACCTAACCTGGGAGCGACTCTCACTCTGGAGGACCTGTCCTGGGAGCGACTCTCACTCTGGAGGACCTGTCCTGGGAGCGACTCTCACTCTGGAGGACCTGTCCTGGGAGCGACTCTCACTCTGGGGGACCTGTCCTGGGAGCGACTCTCACTCTGGAGGACCTGTCCTGGGAGCGACTCTCACTCTGGAGGACCTGTCCTGGGAGCGACTCTCACTCTGGGGGACCTGTCCTGGGAGCGACCCTCACTCTGGAGGACCTGTCCTGGGAGCGACTCTCACTCTGGGGGACCTGTCCTGGGAGCGACTCTCACTCTGGAGGACCTGTCCTGGGAGCATCTCTCACTCTGGAGGACCTGTCCTGGGAGCGACTCTCACTCTGGAGGACCTAACCTGGGAGCGACTCTCACTCTGGAGGACCTGTCCTGGGAGCGACTCTCACTCTGGAGGACCTAACCTGGGAGCGACTCTCACTCTGGAGGACCTAACCTGGGAGCGATTCTCACTCTGGGGGACCTGTCCTGGGAGCGACTCTCACTCTGGAGGACCTGTCCTGGGAGCATCTCTCACTCTGGAGGACCTGTCCTGGGAGCGACTCTCACTCTGGAGGACCTGTCCTGGGAGCATCTCTCACTCTGGAGGACCTGTCCTGGGAGCGACTCTCACTCTGGAGGACCTAACCTGGGAGCGACTCTCACTCTGGAGGACCTGTCCTGGGAGCGACTCTCACTCTGGAGGACCTGTCCTGGGATCGACTCTCACTCTGGAGGACCTGTCCTGGGACCGACCTCACTCTGGAGGACCTGTCCTGGGACCGACTCTCACTCTGGGGGACCTGTCCTGGGAGCGACTCTCACTCTGGAGGACCTGTCCTGGGAGCATCTCTCACTCTGGAGGACCTGTCCTGGGAGCGACTCTCACTCTGGAGGACCTAACCTGGGAGCGACTCTCACTCTGGAGGACCTGTCCTGGGAGCGACTCTCACTCTGGAGGACCTGTCCTGAGAACGTTTCTCACTCTGGAGGACCTGTCCTGGGAGCGACTCTCACTCTGGAGGACCTGTCCTGGGAGTGACTCTCACTCTGGAGGACCTAACCTGGGAGCGACTCTCACTCTGGAGGACCTGTCCTGGGAGCGACTCTCACTCTGGAGGACCTAACCTGGGAGCGACTCTCACTCTGGAGGACCTGTCCTGGGAGCGACTCTCACTCTGGAGGACCTAACCTGGGAGCGACTCTCACTCTGGAGGACCTGTCCTGGGAGCGACTCTCACTCTGGAGGACCTGTCCTGGGAGCGACTCTCACTCTGGAGGACCTGTCCTGGGAGCGACTCTCACTCTGGGGGACCTGTCCTGGGAGCGACTCTCACTCTGGAGGACCTGTCCTGGGAGCGACTCTCACTCTGGAGGACCTGTCCTGGGAGTGACTCTCACTCTGGAGGACCTGTCCTGGGAGCGACTCTCACTCTGGAGGACCTGTCCTGGGAGTGACTCTCACTCTGGAGGACCTAACCTGGGAGCGACTCTCACTCTGGAGGACCTGTCCTGGGAGCGACTCTCACTCTGGAGGACCTAACCTGGGAGCGACTCTCACTCTGGAGGACCTGTCCTGGGAGCGACTCTCACTCTGGAGGACCTGTCCTGGGAGCGACTCTCACTCTGGGGGACCTGTCCTGGGAGCATCTCTCACTCTGGAGGACCTGTCCTGGGAGCGACTCTCACTCTGGAGGACCTGTCCTGGGAGCGACTCTCACTCTGGGGGACCTGTCCTGGGAGCGACTCTCACTCTGGAGGACCTGTCCTGGGAGTGACTCTCACTCTGGAGGACCTGTCCTGGGAGCGACTCTCACTCTGGGGGACCTGTCCTGGGAGCGACTCTCACTCTGGAGGACCTGTCCTGGGACCGACTCTCTCTCTGGAGGACCTGTCCTGGGACCGACTCTCACTCTGGAGGACCTGTCCTGGGAGTGACTCTCACTCTGGAGGACCTGTCCTGGGACCGACTCTCACTCTGGAGGACCTGTCCTGGGAGTGACTCTCACTCTGGAGGACCTGTCCTGGGACCGACTCTCACTCTGGAGGACCTGTCCTGTCCTCTATTACACACATAGCCCATTGATCTGAATAGGCGCTGTGTAACACTTGTTAACCCTTAGATTCCCCTTGAACAGAATTCCTATCCAAGAATGAAAGGGTAAACGTATCACATGAGACCAGAGAAGGTTCTCGGCGTCCGCAGCGTCATGTGCTGCAAAAAACGTACAATTCTGCATCCAGTCAGCGCCTGCGATCTCGCTGTCTCTCCGCTGGTTGCTATGGATTACGTCATCCTTCTATACAGCCTGACATGTTCTGCTCAGAAGCGTCATTGTGACTTCCCAGCATGCTCTGCTCTTCCCAGATGATTAAAATCAGTAAAATCTTATTACGACAGTAAAAGGACACGTCAATGTTAATACGCGCCGCACCGTTCTCATCTGCTTAGAAAATTCAGTGGTGGCCGTAGGCTGCTGTTCACACGGGGCTCTCATCTGCGTCAGTCTCTGATTAAGCGATGCTGTCCACTGGGCTGTATTAGAGGTCCGTGTGTCCGTTGTTCTGCTCCTCTGATGGACATAACATCAGAATCAATGTGAGAAATAAACCCAGTAGGTATGTAGTATGAAACTTATCTTCCTGTTCTAAAGAGGTTCTGCAGCAGGTTCAGTATAATAAAGCAATATACCCCTCCACTGATACAGTACTCGAAAGGTAGCTGCTTGACAAAAGAGGTTCTGCAGCAGTTGGGATGTGAATTATAAAGCTATTTAAATTGTTTCTGCTGCTACAGAATCTCTTTGGCGTGGGGGGATTTATCGTATAGTAAATTACAATTTCAAAGAGGTTCTGCAGCATCTGAGTTGTGTGGTAGAAGTCACGTGACATATCTCGAGGCTTCTTCATATACCTTATAAACCATAAGCCCCCATGGCCCACAACATAGTTATAGGCTGGCAGAGGTGGCTGTCACCCCTGGACCCTGGTATTGGGGAGATTGAAACCCCCTCTGCCCTGTTATTATATATGGTAGGTGGGGATCCTGGTACAGATTTATGTTACCCGTCCCCCTTCATTACTAAGTAGGGGTATGGGGGGGGTGCAGCGGTAGCAGTAGTAGGGCCCCCACGGTCCCTCTGCTACATAATACATACCACTAAATAGTAGGAAGGGGCTCCTGGACAGAATCTGCATTGGGGCCCAGGAGCGTCAACTTATATCTCCACTACTAAGGCTTTATTCACATGAGCCTTGCATTTTTCACAAATTTTGGGGGTGATAAAGGGGTTACAGATGTCGGGTCTGGCATCTATATTTATTTAGGATCTGATGTAAGGTCTGCATTTATACAGGGGGTATAGGGGTATGTCTGGATTTATCTTGGGGTCTGGTCTTATGTCTGGACTTATTTAGGGTCTTTATGTCTATATATTTAGGGGTTTGCATTCATTTTGTGAGCAATGAAGGGGTTATAGGGGTCTGGTCTTATGTCTGGACTTATTTAGGCGTGTTAATTCGATATTTATTTAGGGGTCTGGTCTGGATTTTGGGGGGTGATGAAAGGGTTCTAAACATCTGTGACTCAAACATATCACATTGGAGTCCTTTATGGACATGACTTATAGAAATAAACATAAACATGTGATTTTTCAGGACCTTTACGTATACGGAGTGAGTCAGAGCTGACCCAGATATATATAGGATGTGTAATGTTATTATGTTATGTGACGTATATGATACGCTGCGCTGATTAACACATTCAGCTCTGCTATGTCATCCCCAGTGACACCCAGCATCATGTGCACCACAGCAGTGTGCTGACCTGGTCTACAGCCAGAGGGGGGCAGCACTGCAGCAGGCTCAGCCCTGACAGCTCAGCCCTGTCTCTGGGAAGACAGCAGATCTGCAGCCAGTGAGACAGTGAGGTGTGTGCTGGAGGAGGAGGAGGAGGAGGAGGAAGGCTACAGACAGCATTGTGTCAGCTGCAGTGCACCACTGTCTGGAGACTAGCCAGCAGCCCAGGTAAGAGGCAGGGGCCACATCAGGTGACTGATACTAGGGGGACACCCTGTGCACTATAGGGGCTGATGCAATGTATACACCCTGCTATGGCTAATTGGCATAATTAATTAGGGCAGGGATCAATTGATGCAATTATTTAGGGGAAGGGTCCGGGTGCTCAGTGGAGTGGTTTGGTGTTTCTGCTGGTAAAGAGGACATTTTTTGGTGGGAGGTAAACACCCCAAACCAGTATGGTTGTAGTCAACAAGTGTCAATGAGGGGTATTGGGAGGATTTGGGAGAGAATGTGATCAGTGATACATTGTATCTTCTGCTTGTTCTAGATCCACAGGGGGTGAGTGCAAGCTCCGCAGATCAGGAGTGGTGTGGACCATGGGACCTCTACAGGACAGCAAGGTAAGGGGATGAATGTCATATTCTGTGCAGAGGATTGCATAATATTCATCACATGAGAGAGCTGACAATGTAGCAATCTGTTATTATTCACCTTATTGTAGTGCTGATATCTGTGTCTATATATAATATAATGTATCCTAGTGTTATATCCTATACTCAGTGTATATATCAGTCTGGCTTTGTGTTCTGTAGTGGATGACGTGCTCTAGGGTGAGGCTTTAATGCATCAGATATAGACTACGTTGAGTATTCAAGGTATTTTTGTGTTTCTTGTGGTTTATTACATATATTGTGTGTTCTATATTGTATGATCTGAATTATAATGTAATAAAGGCAGAAGTAGAAGAGTTTCCCTTTATATTTCCCATTCCTGTTGAAGACACTTTTGGCTCTGGCTCTTGCACGTTTTTCATATATATATATATATATATATATATATATATATATATATATATATATATATAATTTACTGTACCACCCCTTTAAAGGTTGAGGTCACACACTGCAGAAAAGCTGCACGTTACGTAAAAAAAAAAATATATATATATATATATATATATATATATATATGAGTGTATATATATATATATATATATAATTATATACACTCAGCGGCCACTTTATTAGGTACACCATGCTAGTAACGGGTTGGACCCCCTTTTGCCTTCAGAACTGCCTCAATTCTTCGTGGCATAGATTCAACAAGGTGCTGGAAGCATTCCTCAGAGATTTTGGTCCATATTGACATGATGGCATCACACAGTTGCCGCAGATTTGTCGGCTGCACATCCATGATGCGAATCTCCCGTTCCACCACATCCCAAAGATGCTCCTCTATTGGATTGAGATCTGGTGACTGTGGAGGCCATTGGAGTACAGTGAACTCATTGTCATGTTCAAGAAACCAGTCTGAGATGATTCCAGCTTTATGACATGGCATTGCATTATCCTGCTGAAAGTAGCCATCAGATGTTGGGTACATTGTGGTCATAAAGGGATGGACATGGTCAGCAACAATACTCAGGTAGGCTTTGGCGTTGCAACGATGCTCAATTGGTACCAAGGGGCCCAAAGAGTGCCAAGAAAATATTCCCCACACCATGACACCACCACCACCAGCCTGAACCGTTACCGATACAAGGCAGGATGGATCCATGCTTTCATGTTGTTGATGCCAAATTCTGACCCTACCATCCGAATGTCGCAGCAGAAATCGAGACTCATCAGACCAGGCAACGTTTTTCCAATCTTCAATTGTCCAATTTCGATGAGCTTGTGCAAATTGTAGCCTCAGTTTCCTGTTCTTAGCTGAAAGGAGTGGCACCCGATGTGGTCTTCTGCTGCTGTAGCCCATCTGCCTCTGACGTACTGTGCGGCGTTCAGAGATGCTCTTCTGGCTACCTTGGTTGTAACGGGTGGCTATTTGAGTCACTGTTGCCTTTCTATCAGCTCGAACCAGTCTGGCCATTCTCCTCTGACCTCTGGCATCAACAACGCATTTCCGCCCACAGAACTGCCGCTCACTGGATGTTTTTTCTTTTTCGGACCATTCTCTGTAAACCCTAGAGATGGTTGTGCGTGAAAATCCCAGTAGATCAGCAGTTTCTGAAATACTCAGACCAGCCCTTCTGGCACCAACAACCATGCCACGTTCAAAGGCACTCAAATCCCCTTTCTTCCCCATACTGATGCTCGGTTTGAACTGCAGGAGATTGTCTTGACCATGTCTACATGCCTAAATGCACTGAGTTGCCGCCATGTGATTGGCTGATTAGAAATTAAGTGTTAACGAGCAGCTGGACAGGTGTACCTAATAAAGTGGCCGGTGAGTGTGTGTGTGTGTGTGTGTGTGTGTGTGTGTGTGTGTGTATATATATATATATATATATATATATATATATATATTCATTTTTTTATTTTTTTATTTTTTTTCTTACATACTGTGCATCTTTTCTGCAGTGTGACCTCAACCTTAAAGGGGTTGTACAGTAATTTCAGGAGTCAGGGAGGAGGCTGCTGGGATACGTGCAACCTACGATACTTACCTGTCCTCTGTGTGTGCTGCTTGCGTGCGCCTCTGCCGGCGGAGGCCTGCACCACATGTGACACCTGAGCTTCGGGAACAGATGAGAATTACATTATAATTCTATAATATTTATTTCTGTTACAAAGCCAGAAGTTGGTTCAATAGAACTGGGTACTATTCAGGAACAACCTATCCTAGGGCCAATTTCATACCAATATATTGTGGCTGCATTTTGTCAGGTGTCCCAGTCTGGCTGCAAATCTACTGACCTGAACTGGCAGCGCTGTAGATTCCCAGGATTCAGTCTTTTCGGGTCCGTATACCTGTGGTCAGCCCAGGACACGCTGCATTAAAGTTGCAGAAATATAATACACTCCTGTGCAACTGTCCTAATATCTGTGCTTATAGGGTAGCGTTATATGACAATAGGATCACCTGCACGCCGTGTCATGTGTCTGCAAGAAATCCATCCCTGCTGGCATATTTATCACATGTAAGTTTACAGAAGTATCTCCCGTGAGCCTGAAGCAAAACACATGGCGGACGATATGTCACCCGGGCTTTGCATGGATGGATTGTGAGGATGGCTCGGTATTTGTATGTGGTTATTTTTACTACAGTTTCCTAGCAGCCGGGTGTAATAATTCTCACATGGCTGCTGTTTTGCATTGATGACTGTGTCATGTTTCCTTGGAACGTATTACTTGTCATGGCTTCTGTTTCCTGGACGTTTGTTGTATTCGGAGTAACATTTGGGCAGATCTGTGAAATCTGTCTAAAAGAAAAATGGTCTTTGTTGCCCATTGCAACAAGTTACGGTAAATCGGTCCCCAACGCAGGGAGCCTGAGAAATATCAGACGTGCGATCACACATGGAGTACAACAAAAACCACTATTTAAAGATCTAGTAGAGAAATGTTCTTGTTTTTTTTTCGAAATCCGCCTCCATTGATGTGTAATCGCGTGCAGGATCTGATGTCAAGGGTGGAAAGATGGAATTGCATGCCAAGTACCCGAAACCCAACACCTTTTCTGGTGCTTAGGATCCATGCCTAATATTGAAAGGGCACCGTACGGTTGCCTTGGCATGGATAAAATCTGCCTGCAGGGATCCTTTAAAAGGACGAACCCCTTTTATTAGAAGGCTGCCACCCGCTAGGATCTTCCACAACCCGCTATAAGTCTAGGGTTATGTGGCGACTTTCGCCGCAGCCCCCTCACATGACCAAAGATCACCATGTCGTCCGTCACCAATGTAAGTAAATGGAGCTGCCTTGGGATCCCAAGGGTGCTACAACTGCAGCGTCTAGTTGCTAATCGGTGCCCAAACTTTTTGCAATTAAAAGTTGCAGTCACAGCGCCCTCGGGTTGCAATGGGACTCCATTCACTTACATCGGTGATGGCGATGTTGGGCAATACTGCAATCTTGGGTGCAAATGGTTGCCCCTTTTATTAACTCGGTGCCCTAATAAAGGCTTTTCGGCCCCGGTAGCTATTAAAAGGAAATACAATAGAATAAATGGCGCCCTTAGTGTATATATAATACAATAGTGTGACCCTAAACTGCCCCTCCCCCCTGCTCATCCTGTATACGGTGCCGCTATCTATCTTGTACACAGAATGCCAGGAGGATAAGGGGCCACACGCTGGCTCAGTGGTTAGCACTGTAGCCTTGCAGCACTGGAGTCCTGGTGTTCAAATCTCCGCCAAGGGCAAAAAAACCATCTGCAAGGAGTTTGTATGTTCTCCCCATGTTTGCATGGATTTCCATCCCATGTTCCAAAAAGAAATACTATGTGGGGCTCACAATCTACATAAAGAAAAAAAAAAAATTCCAGGAGGATAATATTTTGTTATTGTCCTTCACAACCAAAGCCAAAGGTATTCCCATAAAATAATTCCACATCCAGATTCCGGGCAGTAATTATAGGCATGGAATTATATCGGAGCCATTTGGCCGACGGCTGAGATCTTTTCCTGTTTGCAGTCCAAGTAATGAAGATTGGGCAAGAAATCTGCTTTTTCCTTTTGGTTGGTGCCAAAAGAGTTGTCCCCTCACTGCATAAGAATTGTCCTCGAAGCGGAGAAGACGGTGACGTGTGAAATCTTCATAATCTGTATAGAGGCCTGGAAAAATGTGCTTGGTGTTGCTAAAACCTACTTGGCATTGGCAGATCCTACTGTATGCTTATGGCGGGGTCTGACAAGGCCCAAATTCTCCTCGGTCACATAAGACACCAATATTCTAAATTGCACGTGTAACTAATTATATAGTTATAACGGTCTATATCTGCGAATGCTATTTTCTACATTCCATATACGGCCTTGTATGACTTAGAGGGTTATTCCTATTACGCTGTGTGGGTATGCCATCACTCTTTGATCTGTAGGAGCCCTGAGGTCTGATCCCTCCATTGATCATAAAGAGGTGCTGTCACGTTACATATTCCTAGCAGCCCTATCTATATCTATATCTATTGCGTTCCTAGTCCTTCAGGGTGCAGACTTGATAATCTCCCAGCGTTCTTTAGCAGATCTTCTGGTTAGCCCAGGCTCTGATGCGGGAAGGCTAGGCTCACACTGCCATCATTGAAGTCTGTTGCTCTGATCTGTCATAAAATCAGAGCAACAGACATAAAAGATGTTGGAGAATCCTCTATGAATCGGTGTCCATTCACTGTAAGGTGAAACACTAGACTGATACTTTGTCCTGTCCATCTTGGGGATGAATGTTGATGGGGAAGCTTTATACTCCTCCTCCCACTGTACTCCTCATTTCCGCATCAGTGCGCATGCCCCTTACCTCCAGTACTTGCACAGTGAAGATGGGGTGTACATCCTCCGCTTCACTGACAAACCGCGCAGGCGCTGGACGCACCAGAGACGAGTCCGACGAGACTTATAAGGCAGAGGCCCCACGTTCCGGAAAAGCAGCTTTTTATGTTGCAGATTTTGTAGTGGTTTTTTACAACCAAAGCCAAGAATGGCTACAAGAGGAATGGGAGACATATAAAGTACTTGTACTTCTACCTTCTGCTCAATCCACTCCAGGCTCTGCTTCAAAAAAAATGCAACAAAAAAAGCTGTTTCACCGAAACGTGAGGCCTTAGCCTTAAGGTTTATATTATTTTAAGCAGGCGTGGGTGGAATTAAACTGGACAATTTGCAACACTAAATCCCTGAATCCCCAATCTATAAGGGCCTGTGGGTAGTGTTAGTGTCCCAAATCAATCTGACAGCTTCCCTTTAAGTCACAGGGTCAGATCAATGGACTGATCAATACAATGGCCTTCAATGACAGTAGTGTGACTGTATCCTAATGGGGTTCATAGATCCAGCAGAGGGCTAGCTTTGTATTTTACTTTAGCCCTGGTCACTAAGGTGAAGTAATAGGCCCATCGATGCGTCATACAGGGACAAGTGTATTTAGATGGGAGGGGGAGCTCAATATTTCTTATGGCTCCAAGAATCTTACTCTCAGGGTATAAGGATGTGTCTGCCAACAATTTTGGCTATTTCCATTAAAAAAAAAAAAATTGTGAATTCAGCTCTGGAGCACCTTGGTCTATGTCTGGATCACTGCAAGACAAAGTAATGGATTGTATGTGCAAAGCTGCTGAATTTATGTGCAATAAATCTACATTGCACTGGATTGTTCTAGGTGAATATATTGTCACCACTTATTGATGGAGTCCTAGATTTCCCTTTCATGGACTGTATAGTCGGAGTGCCCTGTAAAGGCCTGAGGCCGATCGGAGATTGTTTCCTCTTTACATAGACACTAATTATGGGGATGTGTAGACGAAGCTTATTGAGTTTTCCATAGCTCTATGGCATGTTTCCAGTGATGTGCGCTCTGCTTGACATGAACTGACTGGTTCCCTTTTAAGTCACAGGATCAAATCAATGGACCGATCAATGCAATGGCCTTCAATGATAGTAGTGTGAACATTTCTATCAGAACGTCCCAGAAAATACCACCAGCAAGACTCACGTGGCTGGAATAAGTGGTGGTTTATGATGTAGTCACTGGTGAGGGATTCCTACAAACCTGGACCTCCAAGGCCTAGGTGGAGCCAGGTTTTACCAGTGAGGGCTAGTCTTTTAGACGGGTCCCACTTTGACTTTTGTTGTGGTGTGAATTAGGACACTGTACCCTATAACCGCTCTCCATCCCAGAAGAGAAGGTGTTTGCAATGGTTGACTGTTCTACACATCATCCAACCTCAACCCATTTCTGTGTGTGTAGCTCATTCTTCCAAACTCTTAGAAGTGACCATCAAGAAGCCTCGGCACACAAAGTAATTTGTGAAAATTTTCATAGTCATGACTCCTTTTCCAAAAGACCCCCCCCCCCCCCCTTTAGGACATGATATGAAATGTACCAGGCACTTCCATTTATGTACCATGTCACTTACATTATGATCAAAAGACCTGGAAGAAGTGGTTGCAGGCCCTGTAGACTTCTCCCTCTTCTGGGATGCAAGGAGGTATCCTCTTTGTGTAGGAGTCTCCTTGACGTTTCGGGAGAGCTGACATGTATAAGTAAAGGCCCACTTGTGGTTGATGAGCATTTTCTCATCAGATACATGGCGTCAGTTTTTTTTTTTTTTTTTGTGGGCACTGGTGGCGTAACTAAAGTCTTGTGGGTCTCAGTGCTATCTTTTGTCCGGGGCCCCCTACCTCATCCTTACAGCGAATTCTTAATGTTGATGGTTACAGGTGCTAAGAAGTTTAATCCACCTTATTGTGGTTAGGGGAATCCTTGGCTTATGGGTTAGATGGCAGCTGCAATCTCAATACTGAGGCCAGTGCTTATGGGCCCCCTAAGGCTCCCGGGCCCCGGTGAGACCGCAGTTGCATCCTTGGTGGGCACCATCTCCTCCTATGGTGTTTTCCAGCAAAATGTGTGTCAATCCATGCAGACGTCAGTCCCTTAGTTCTCTTTATCCTGTTTATTTATGGCAGTGACGGTTTCTATTACAATCTGTAGTATTTGTCGTAAACGCCTTGCCAGACGTTCCTTCAGCTTCTCAACTTGTTGTCATGGGAACACCAAGACTACATGGAAAAATGCCTCCATTATATTCCCTTTAAGATCCAGTATTCCTTCATGTGCGGTGCAAACACCACAGGAAAAATTAATTTTGGCCTTTGTTAGCAGAAAATGCAAGACAAAGAGATCGCCCGTAGCCGGATTCCCCGCCTGGTCCTGCGGCCTTACTTGCCAAAGCAGAAAGTTTCGCCATCTTCCGAATCGCCTTTCTCGGAGGAGGAGAGCAAAGACTTCAACCTGACCTCAAGTCGATCGGCGAGGACCATAAGTAGCAACAGCTTCTGCTCAGGTAAATGACCATCTCCCTATTACGTGATTCTTTTATTATGGATGTAGATTTGTCTGACAAATGAGAGAACACAGAATTATTGATGGAGATTTTGGTGGCCCATGGCCAAGAGAGGTTTTATGGGTTCTTAAATGTGGCCATTTGGGGCGCCAAAGGCTTGTCCAACAGAAACCTTGGCGCAGAGCTTGTAACTCTTTTCTACCTGGAATCTCCATCAAGAAGGTTGTCCAAGATTGACCCTCATCCAAAGGATGGCTGATCACTTGGGGTTTTTCTAGTCGTAGGAGTCCACTCCTTTCCAAAAATGGCTCCATACAAACTGAAGACAAGGGTATCCTCGTCCTTTCGGTCAGTGATGTCCTGATTATGGGACCCCCAGAGATCGCTTTTATTTGACTCCTTTATCTACATAAAAGGAGTCAAATCAAAAGCAATCTTGTCTTCTGTTTGTATGGCGCCATCTTTGGCAGCGTCATATAGACAGTCATTGGTCCTTGTCCCCACGAAACCTCAGTCTAATTCCAAATTAACCTATTGGGGTGTCTTTGGCGTTTGGGGGTAACCAGAAATACACATAAACCCAGGACACCAGCACAGCACTTCAATATTAGTAAGTTGACCTTCCTTGGGCGGTGAACACTGTGCACTATAGTGCGATATTTGGCGAATGAATGGCCGTATTATTAGACTCATAATATGAAGTCTTTAGTAATGTGCAGCCGTTTTGAGTCTAAAAATTGGTGTCCCAAGTGCATGTGTATTTGGGAGGACCCCATATTGGCTTGTAAGCTAATACTGCCATTTACTTGCAAAAAAAAAGGACCTATAGGTGTTTCATTTATATCTGAAGTAGAGAGGACAACTTTGGATAACAAATGTTCCACCAGAGAAACTTTACACAAGATCTGTGTGAGCCGACCCATCTGCTACGTTCTCTGAGTAAGGCAAATATTAGGAGTGAACTCCCGGCTGGATGTGAACAGTTGTACTTTGTATCAGCGCGCCCCTCGTCGTACGCTCTGCCAGCGTGTATACTCCAGCTATGACATGGGCCGTGTTTACCACATGACACCGCAACCACCTCCTTCCTCTTCATCGATGTGTTTGGATAGAGGCCACCGGGCTCAGATGTCAGGCTGTGGAAAACATTCTGCCAGGCGCATCTGGCCGTACAGTCAGCAGCGAAATACAAGGAACTCCCAGGACGCCCTTCATCCATAGGGCTGTGGAAAGAGAAAAAACTGGCTGCAGCTTCTGAATTGCTAGCAAAAAATATAGAATATTTTGAAGAAATTTTTTGTTTGTTGGACACTTAGTGCAGAATGTTATGGAGGGTTTCCATAGACAGAAATGCGTGTAAGAGCCGCATAGGACTAGTCCAGAGATTACATTAAACAGACTCCTATAGCGAGGAAGGAAATGCATAGAGTTGTGCTGTCACTATAGGTATGGATTTATATAGACAGTTACAGGGTTGGCGGTATCTATTTATTTTTCACTAGTGGTATTATAATAGCACTACAGATGTTAGCGTGGGTCATGGATTGGAATATTACACGTTGTGTGTGTTGAGACCTGTACTCGATACTCGCTCCCTGGGCCGTCGCCTCCTCTTCATGTACATCCCTTCCCCCTGGGTACGCGCCTGTCCTGGTTTATAATCATCTGAATCATAATTAATAAATAAAAATCTAATTAATCTATCTTGGACACCAAGGCGCACAGCCTGTTACATTGTGTGCACCAGAGTTCTCCCTTCTGATACTGCTTTCACATGATGTATCTGCTATGTAACTATACACGTTCCAAATAAAAGTGCTTACCATGTTGGCGCGGTTTTCATCCACATCTGTGTGATCCCCGGACTGCAAAACCTCTAAAATAAGTAACTCCAGCCAAATCCACTCTGCACCTGTGTCTATCACATGACCAGGAAAGATTATTCTATACTAGATGTAAGCAATGAAGGTGCCTATGGAATGGATACAGGAAGTATATAGGAATATCTTATAACTAGGGTTGATCTTGACTTTTCAGAATCGATTTTAAAATCCGATTTCCGATCATTTTTTTCATTCAAACCCGATCTCGATCCCAATGCAAGTCAATGGGATTTTTTTTTATTAATCGGAGATCGGATTTTAAAAGCAATCCTATTCACTATACAGCATGGAATCTAACAATTGAACGCTTTAATTGTTAGAATCCACACTGTGTAGTGAATCACTAAGTAGCCAGAGGATTTTTTTTTTTTTTTTTTTTTTTTTTTTTTTTTAATCCTCTGGCTACTTAGTCCCCCCTGGTGTCCACTTGCCTACAGAGATGGCTGCTCCGGTGTTGTTCTTCGCCTCGCTGCCGCTCCACGCTGCTCTTCTCGCCTCGCTGCCCCCTGCCTCCCAGGTTAGGAGAGTGTGGGTGGGTACTGGGAGGGGAGACGTCACGTCTACCCGCCCACTCTCCTAAGCCACAAGCCCCACCTTCCTAGCTCTTTAAACACTAACCTGGGAGGCGGCAGCGAGGCGAGAAGACTGCAGCGTGGAGCGGCAGCGAAGCGAAGAAGAACACCGGAGCAGCCATCTCTGGAGTTAAGTAGCTGCTAGAGATGTTAGTTTAGTCTCCCATTAGAATGAATGGAGGCAGCCGGCACACAGGGGGTTAAGGCTGTGTGCCGGCTGCTTCCATTCATTCCTATGGAACCGCAGCGGAGCCTTCACACTGAGTATACACTACTCAGTATGAAGGCTAAGCAAAGCATTGTGGGAAATGGTACCGATCTTGATCCCACCTAAAAAGATCATGTTCGGAATTCCGATCGCGATCATGAAATTTTCTCGATCGCCAATCGGAATCCGATCTTTTCCGAACACGATCGTTCAACCCTACTTATAACTGTTCTATACAAAGAATAATCTTTTATCTTCTGAAACCAGAATATTGTCCCTCTGGATTTAGTAACCATTGGCCTAGGGTCTCTTGAAGAGCAGTAGGGATCAGCTGATCACATGGATCTGGATCTCCTCTGTCTCATCTTACATACAACTATAACCAGTGTGACCCATCCAAATGAATGTGCAAATGTAACGTCTGGGTTGTCTGTTCAATTGGAGAGCCAGTAGGAAAGGTTTTTGGTCAAGGATGACTCTAATGTCTATAGGTCCCCTTGTTTGTGTAGGGTATGAAGATGTTAGTAGAATCTGAGACGTCTCACATTATATTTGATACCATCACCAATATTCTCAACCAAAAAAATATAATGGCAAAATAGTTTCACATTTGTGAAAGAATAATTCTAGATTGTATCAAAAGTTCTCTTGTTACCACCAGGTCATAGATTTCAAAAGATCTAGAACATTTGCTACATGATGGATCCAAAAAATGGGATCTTGTGCTACTTAAAGGATACGTCGGAGAATATGGGGCCTTGTTGTCCATTATCCTTTGTCTTTTCTAGTGTAATGTAATAGATGACCAGGGTACTTTAGTCTCCTTGACCAGTGGTTCTCCTCCTGTGGTACGTTTACCCCAGAGGGTACCGGTCATGGTTGAGATCCATTGCTCCGGAAATGACAGATTTAGTGAGTGCCCAAATCCTGGGGGGCTAGTGCCAACCAAATCTCTCACCATCTTCAAATATTGAGGCGCAGTGCCTCTTGTGTGAGTGTCTACCACAGATGCTCTTCAAAGACAAAAGGATTTGCTTGGCACCCTTCCCGACTTAAGATTGAGAGAAGGATCTGTCGTGTGATAGACACCAGAGTGTCCAGTGGAGGTTTCAGGTGGTATGAGAGGTATGGTCTTAAGAGTTTGAGCAACCCTGTCCTATACCACCACCCTCATGAGGTTGAACCTGTAGATGGGATTGGTACAGTATGCATATCCAACAAGGATTGTGTGACTCTTATGAAGTGTTCTTCCATCTTTCTCTGTCTAGATGACACTGGCTGCCCCAGTAGTCAGTCCGTGTCCCCAGTCAAGACTCCCTCTGATGCTGGTATGAGCCCCATGGGATTCTGCACAGGAAGTGAGGATGACTACAGCCACAAGAGAGTCAATGTCGGCACTTTTGCAGATAGTAACGTTCAGTCGGGCCGATATAAAAAGGAGCTGAAGAGTGGTCTGCTAAAGACAGGTAAACTCTTAGGTCTATAAAGTGTGGCCTGGACTGTATTGCTCAAAACCAAAATATGATTAACCCATGCAAGACCAATACCTGGCTCTGTTATGCCATGATCCAATGGTGTAGATGGGACATCTATGTCACTTCACCCTATACTGTCAGAGGTCTAAGGTAATCGCTCATGTCTTAAAAGGGCACATAGTTCTTAAAGAGGACCTGTCTCCAAGTCTGGTAATCTCATTGTGAGCACTTTAGTATTTTGTTTATCCAAATCCTTTCAGCCATTCCAAAGATATAGGCCCTGTTAGTTATGATGTAGGTTGACGTGTACTAGCGAAGTGGGTGGTAACACTACATGACATACAGCGTGTGGAGACCCTGCCCCAGAGAAACAGTGTTACCACCCACTTCTCTGCATCAACACTAAAAGGGCTTATATCTTTGGAATGGCTGAACAGATTTGGATAAACAAAATGCTAAAAAATGTTCAGTGTGACCGCGCCGATCAGATCATGCATGTCTTTGGGCTTTCAGGCCTGGTAACGGGTCCTCTTGTCACGGTGCCTTAGGGTCACTACCACCACTAAACCTGCCAAGCACACTTTAGAATCAACCAAAGAAGATGGTATTGTATATTCTTTAAGAAGAATTTACTAGCCTGAGATGACTTATTTGCAAAAAAAATTCCAGAAACTAAAGATTTGCAAGCTTCGCTTTTACCAACACCAAGTTTTTCATGCACCCACATTCCCTGCTGTCAGCATCGTTCCCCTTGGTAGTCACAAGTGCGGCCTCCTCCTGTCTTTCCCAGTAGTCAGATCAGGTTCACAGTAAAGTCTCCCAGGTGGTGGCTGCAGGTGTCTGTGCCTGATGCAATGACGCCTCATGTAGCAGACAGCACTTGTGCATCGGGTATCACATCTTAGAGGTTACAACCAGCAGCTGGTCCTGTCCCTGCCCGGCCCCTGGACCCCACAATCATGTTCATATATATAACACACTTTACACCATCTCCTTTAGACTGTCGAGCTGTAGCCTAAAACTAACGCACCTCCAGACCTGACAATGTATCTGTGAATCCTAATTAATGTGAGCACGCTGCGCCGTTAGAATTCGGCGTCGCCATGGTAACTGCAGAACTGATATCATTATGGGAATAGGATTTGCATATGGAGCCGTCTCTTGCACCTGCACCATTACTGATGAGCGATTTAGCATAGTAAAGGCCACCGGGTTGGACCTTGGGGACACCAGATAAAATCATTGTGGGGGCCACTTTCCAACCATAGTAACCTTCATATTTGGGTCTCTTTTGGTGCACCAGACTGGAGGTTAGAGAGTCCTCCGGTGGGTCAGTCTGACCAGTACAGGGTCAGATGTAAGTTCCCCAGAGTCAAGCTTTTTCAAGTTCAGATACGATCTTTGGCGTTCTCCTAGTTTCCTTAATTTACAGCATGGGTAACCTGTGGGCCACGCTGGGAGTTGTAGTTTTGCAACAGGTATAGACCGCAGCTCTAGATTATTTTTGCAAAAAAAAAAAAGCACCACTTTTGTCCATAGGCTGTTTCTGGTATTGCAGTTTGGCTCAAACCGCTCAGCTGCAGTTCCATGTACAACCTGTTTAGAAGAGGGGTGCTGTTTCCCAAAAAAATAAAATAAAATAAATGCCAGGCATTATATACTTATAAGGATCCTCCAGATTCTAGAAGGATCATCTTTGTTTTGTCAGGGCTCTAATGAAGATGCTGGCTTGTGTGTAGAATCGCTCGCTGTAACCGAGGACTTGGTTTAGTTTGTCTCGGCTGTGGAAACATTTTGTTTTAGAAACAGTCTCTTGTTTAAACAAGTCACGGGGAGATGGATGGTACAACGCTCCGACAATGTTCTCCATTCTCCCTCCGCACATGTCCACTGTCATTCCCTCCTGTCTGCAAATTCCTGCTGTTTTCCGCGTCAGCTCTTTCGCTTCTCCTATGGATGAGACCGGATTAGTGATGGTTAATGGTCACCGGCGCACGAGTGGCACGTGTGACTAGTCAGAGGGTGCCAGTGTTTGCCACATACAAAAAAATTTACTGAATTCTTCAGATTTTAGCAAATGACTATTAAAGGGAGACAACAGAGCCCCGCCAATAGGGTAGGGTCACCTATTTTCCTTGTGAGTTGATGTTGCTTTTGCCAGTATGCAAATACAGGACGTTGCTGCTTACCTCTTCGGAGCAATGAAGCCGTTCCCATTGCTCCGAAGAGTTCACATACTTAGTGACAAAAACTGCAATATCTCAGGAACGGAGGCACCGACTTGCAAGGTAAAACATAGTTTGGGTAAGGTGGCCTCAAATTACTGGTGTTCGAATCTGTTTTGTAGATGGGTGATAAGTGGCTAATCGCTGGGGCCACCGCTGATCATGAAAAATGAAACAGCTCAAAAGCCATTGGACTGTGGGGTATGCCAAAGTAAGGGTCCATTCACACGGAATGTTCTGGCGAGGGAAAAAATTTGCTTTAGGAAATGGGTGGTTTTTGCCAATTCCGCGACATCAGTGGCGGATCCAGGGTTTGCGGGGCCCTGGGCAATTGACTTTGGCGGGGCCCTACTTACTGGGGGTCTCGCACTTCTAACCTGTACTTCCCAACTGTTGAAGACTAGAAAGAGGGAACAAAACGTGCGGCGCGCGCTGCAGCAAATTAGGCCCCGCCCGCTTTTATGTTGACTCCACCCATTCTCATTCAATTTTCATGTGATTCCACAGTATAATCCTCCTACAGTCACCCGTAAATTATATCTCCCCCCCCCCCCCATTTTCATATACGCCCTTCATCTACCCCTAGTTTCATGTCCCCCCCCCCTCTATCTCTGTCCCCAGTTTCATGCCATTCTCCCCCTTTATCTGCCTACAGTTTCATGCAGTTCTGCCCCAGTGTCATGCTGTTCTCCCCCCCCTCCATCTGCCCCAGTGTCATGCTGTTCTCCCCCCCCCCCATCTGCCCCAGTGTCATGCTGTTCTCCCCCCCCCCCATCTGCCCCAGTGTCATGCTGTTCTCCCCCCCTCCATCTGCCCCAGTGCCATGCAGTTCCCCCCCCCCCTCCATCTGCCCCAGTGCCATGCAGTTCCCCCCCCCCTCCATCTGCCCCAGTGCCATGCCGTTCTCTCTCTCTCTCTCTCTCTCACACACACACACACACACACACACACACACACACACACACACACACACACACACACACACACACACACACACACTCACCATTCCTCGTTCCCTCGCAGCTCTTTCCCTCATACACATATTGTAGCCGCGCGTTAAAGCAGGAGCTGAGCTGTGACAGCTCCTGCTTTAAACGCCTATGCATTCGGCTCATCGGCGTCCTACCGCCGATGAGCTGAAATACATAGGCATTTAAAGCAGGAGCTGTCAGCTCCTGCTTTAACGCTGAGCTCAGTTGGAGTCGGGACATGCCGACGGGACCATTTTGTTAGGTCCCGGCCCCGCTAAGCGCGGGGCCCCGGGCGGTTGCTCGGCTCGCCCGGCCCTGGATCCGCCCCTGCGCGACATGGATTGTCCGCCTCCCATTGACCATTGGTTTTTGCAGGCAGAATCTGCCTGAAGGAAAAATAAAGTGATTGAAACCTATAGAACTCTATGGGGAGTTGTTTTTTTTTTTTTTTTTTTTTTTTTTTTTTTTTTTTTTTTTTTCCCATGTGGATTCTGATGCAGATTCAACATCAAAATCAGTGCCAAAAACTCTGTGTGAATGAACCCTAAGGGTCAGTGCACAGAGAGTTCTTTGGCACTGATTTTGATGCTGTATTCCCCCATAAAACCAGCCTGCCTATAGAACCATATTGGGAGGCTTTTTATGGAGGTGGATTTTCAGGCGGATTCAGCTTCAAAATTAGCGCCAAAAAACTCCGTGCGCACTGACCCTCAAGTGTCTCTACAGTATCTCTAGCAGTCCCATAGACTTCAAATGTGCAGGAGTGAGCGTGCTTTGCAACTACTCTTATTTAATCAGGTGGACAATGGATCTTCTATGGGTCCATTCACACGGAGGAAAATGGTGAGGAACTTAGTGTGGAATTTCAGTGCTGAGGAAAAAAAGCCTCCTATTGCCTTCAATGAGTTCCTTTTTCTGCTAGCAGAATGGAACCTTAGGGAGCCTTCACACGGAGTAAATGCGCGTGTATTTTTGCAAAATTCACGTGTAAAAAATAAGACTCCCATTGACTTCAATGACATTTTACAGGCATGTTTTTACTCGTATTTTGCAAAGAATACACACGCGTTTACTCTGTGTGAAGGCTCCCTTATTAGTGTGTTGGCTCCAGTGATTTGTCCACCACCCCCTATCCTGTGGACAGGTGATGGTTAATTCTAGGAGAACCCCATCAAGACCTCTGCTAGCTGTCACTTTATGGGATCCCATGTTTGCTTCCAGTGGATACAATGGGTCAGATTTAGTGGGGTATCGTACTCCAGCTTTAGTGAAGGCTCTGAGTGATTTATATCGGGACTCAGATCTGCTTATAAATCAGCCGCCTGTCCCTGCACCAGAACAGAGATCTGCACCAGTTAGGAACTGGATTTCCAGTATAATGTGTGCCAGAAAACTGGTCTGGGCTATAACGAATAGATCTGATTGTATAATTTTTTTTTTTCTCCATATTCCCTAAGGGGAAGGGCGAGGTCCGTCGTACACCTAGCTGGCACACACATGCAAGAAAGGAACAAAAGTAAAGGAAGGGCGTGTTATATCTACAGAAATAGATGTCCCTGTATCAGGAAGGAGAACTTTTCTACAGGACGATAAATAGAACTAAAAATAAGTGAATGAACTGAAGTCCTCCAAGTAATAAACCAAAATTCTATAGAACAGATACTTTTTTGGAATTTTTTTTTTTTTTTCTCCTTTCATAAAAGGGGTTAATATCCATTGCAACAGATACAGAACCCTGACACTGTAATATTGAGGGAAGTTCCATACCCTGGACCCCGGCTGAATACAAAGCACAGCGCCACCCATCGTGTAGTGGCTTTGTTTGGTATTGCAGCTCATACCCATTTACTTGAATCGCCCTGAGCAAATGGGACCATGAGACAAATAAGCGTAACGTGTTCACTGGCCTGTGACCCATGGGTCAGCAATATTTGGGTCCCCTTAAATTCTATACCTAACTTTTCCTAATGGGTAGACCCCCCCCCCCCCCACAATTTTTTGGCTCTGTCATTGCAGATTTCTTCACCACGCCGTGTGTCTTGGGAACGTTCCTTTTCATTATCGTCTCCATTATCTCTTCCCCTCTCTTCAGACGGCTGGCGGTAATATAAATTGTTACCGTTCGGCGCAGCAGCTGTTCTTCGGCCCCTCAGCTGATCGGTTCGGGTTTGGCTTTTTCCTTTCTGTTGTCATGGAGCCCGCTCAATTTGCTTACTTGACCTGCGAGCACAAGGATGCATTAAAGTCTGTCTCTATGACAACCCTCGCGCAGAACGCGTGCTCCTCCAGGAGGAGGATAGAGATACGGTACATCTGGTATCCAGTACACGTCGCCCAAGGCGCCCTTTTGTTTCCAGGCTTTTAAGAAATTTGCCCCATAAAGAATGCAAACAAATCTATGGGAATATTAAAGTAATGGAGAATACGTTGCAAATCCATCATGTGCATTACATCCGGGGATGGGTGGGGTTGTTTTTTTTTTTTTTTTTTTGTTTTGCATGTCCATGATCTTATTTGAACCATGTTTATATGGCCAAACTTTACCAGAAGGAGGGCTGCATAAAGCCATAGCAGGGACGCTACATTATGCATCAAAAGAACTTGCTTGTAACCAGTTACGAGGAACCATTGGGGTCCAATGTAGGGCTCCCTCTCTGGTACTTCCTTTAAAGGGGTTGACCAGGGCTATATTAATTGCTGTGACTTCTTTATAGGTACCTGAGAAGATGTGGAACTCAATCATAGTCTCAGAAAACCACTTTAGGCCGGGGCCCCATGGGATGGAAAGGCCGCAGGAAAAAATCGCGGTGTTCTATAGTACAGGCAAAGTGGATGGGATTCTAGCAAATCCTGTGCACACCTTGCAGTAAAAACTGCCATGCGGACGCGCTACAATTTCCAAATCCGGCGCAGTTTTGCAAATCATAGTAGGTCAGTTATACCTACGGAAACGCTAGCGATTTCCCCATAGGTATAACTGTAACAACGTTCGTGGAGGAAAAACTCCCTGAACTTTGTTTAAAGCGCTGCAGGAAGAACCGTGAAGCGTTGCCACCGCAGTTTTTCCCGAAGCGTTTTTAACTGTGGGGCCTTAGCTTTAAACCCTTTTTAGATCAAAAAGATGGTAAATGAACTTCAATGGAGATCACAGCCAAAGCTAAAGCTCACTAATCCCAGAGCAAACCAATTCTACAAGACCAAGACTAAGCGTTGATGACCAGGATGTTATGTCATGGTCGCCACTATCAGCAATATCTGTGTGATCTGAAGACTGATGAACCAGCGGCCCTCATCTCATGGGATCATTCATGAGCGTCATCTTCCATCGTCATTACTTGCCTAGGATATGACTCATTTTGACTGTAATGGAACCATAATGCATTATTTAGTAGATGGGGACAGGAGGGGGGGGTCGGATCCAAAGCCGAAATACCAAAACGTGGCCCATTATCTAGTAATAAAACAGGCTCTTGTTGTTCACCCTCCTCTTTCTTGACCGCCACCAACCATCCATCTTTTATTAATGACCCTCTTTCCAGCTGTAATTCTCGGCCATCTCTGGCACATTATTCTCTTGGACTTCTCGTTCGTCTACCGTAATAAAACCGCTCAACTGCTTTGTCATTTACGTAATAAAATAAATTGCTAAATGGGCCATGGACATTATGTAGTTGGGAGATTCCAGACGAGAACTACCATCTAAAAGCCAACGTCTGTGTGGGATTTGCTTCCAACTTTCAAGGAAACCAGAATCAAATGGATCAAGGTTTAAATTTTTTAGTATTTTTGGTTTGTGAAGCCTCAGTTTGGTCTTCATACAACTGCTTGCTGACTCACTTTGTGGTGGCTACAAAGGTAATGGCACCCAAGGCCTTGATCCCAGGCTTTAGCTATGGGGGATACTGGTTCTTATTGAGGAGAGCTAGAGCTGTATGGGAAAAATATCATATGTCCGTTGGTCACATGCTACAGCTCAGTCCCATTCATTTTAATGGGTTGGAGATGTGAACCTTTTTGTAGAAGCCGTTTTTAAAGTCCTGCACAACCCCTTTAAGACATGTGTAATCTCTTAAGCAATGATCCCACTGGACCAGGACTGACAGGTGACCACTTGGACAGGATAGGAGAGAACGCACAGAATTCCACTTCACATCTCCCAGACAATGTTGTTCTGTAATCCAAAATCCTTCTTCTCCTATGGCAGATTGTGAAATGTTGATGCTGTTCCTGCAGGTATTTGGCAGAATATTCAGGTTTTGTTCTACTTTTGTATGGTTGTAGGTAGTGAAGCGGACTTCAGTTCTTCCAGCAGTACCGGCAGCATCTCTGCACCAGAGGTCCATATAAATGCTGTGTCAGGAGGCAAGAAGACTTCATTTTCACGAAAGTAAGAATATTCTGTAGCGTGAACAGTCTTACTTGATGTCTTGTGGCACACACTGACCCTGTTATCCTATCGACAAACTCCAGTGGAGCCAGACTTGCTATAGGTCTTTTTAGGACCCTGAATCCTTGGCCCTTAAAGACATGCAGGTGGTTTAGGTCCCTAAACACACCTGACCGTATTCTTTTATGGAGAATCTTAAGATTGCTAACATCCAGGTCATATTTTTGCATGCAAAATGGGAAGATAAAATCTTTGAGGGTCTTATGTGGGATTCCAATAACTAGACATTCTCATCCACTTTGTATTATCCACCCACCTTGTTGTGCGGATATGTTCTTGAAGAAAGTGTAGAAATGCCATCCAATTTTAAAGACCTCGTTGTTTTCCAAAAAATGTTTACGGTCTGTTGTAGCGCCCCCCCCCCCCCCCTTACCCTAACTTTATGATATAGAAGCAAATAATTCCTTAACATGTTACTTGTATATGTAGCAACTAAATGGACATAAGGCGTTCCTCAACTTATTAAAGGGATTGTCTGTGATTACAAAACTGGGTCCAAGTTTTGTCCATTGGGTACATCTGTTATTCTACCTGTGGGGTGGTCACCGTATATAATGGCCCCTTTTATATCTGATTTTATAAGCCTATATAGACCGCACCCGGTTTTATCAGTCGCCACACCTCTGGGGATAAGCTGTACAGAGCAGTGGTTGTGTGTAATAGATTTCCTCTTATCTTTTTGATAGGTCTGCGGTTTTATTTCCAGGTTCATGATAGATTAAACTTCCATATTTGTTCGCTGTCGTGAATAGGTCTATTGACTATTGTAAGGTGGCGTGGACTCTAACGGGTTTATAGTTCGTTCTGTATAGTCAGAGAACCTTTATAAGGAAGCGACACGTAAAATTAGTGGATAATTGGTTATCTAAGGTGCAAGTCATATATCTGAGCCATGGCCACCTTATGCAAAGTTACTTAATAACCAAAAATAAAGCAATTGTGAGTCTATCAAACACTCTGTAGTCTGACCAACCCCAATGAAGTGTGACTAAAGGATCAGACTACACAACTTATTTGTAGTCTGTTACCATGAAGACACATGGCTCTGCATAGGCACTGTAGACTCACAGAAATGAATATTTCAAATAAATGGTTATATTTTTTGCTATACTGTCTGAATTCTTGATGGCGTACATTTCTCCTCTTTCCTGCCGTGGAAGACTGCCTTACCGTACCGAACCTCAGAAACGCACCTCCAGGATTACCAATGAGAGGTGACTGCATGTGGACCTCTAAGTGTACATCACTTTATGTAAACCCTGTTTTGGTGACCCCCTTCCCCCGTAGATGTGAATCAATTGTACTAATTCAGTGTATCCATCGGTGCCGTCCTCATTGTGCTCATACATTGTTGTAATTGCATATTCTAAACCGAAAAATAAAACCGCCAGGTCAAAAAATTACACTATCCAGAATGGTAAGTTGTTTGGTACAGAGATGGCCGTGGCGTGTTGCAATTCGTGGTGACATCATGGTAATTTGTGCAAAAACCGGAGTCCCATATAGAACCACAGAGTGCTGTTACCTTCAAATATTTCCGGAAAGGCTTCATTTTGGCGCCTACATACGTACATTGTTTGTACTTCAAGAAATCCTGAATATTGACTTGGGTATAAAGCTCTGTTCACAAATCACTTTCAATCTACTTCTATAACTTTGTATACCAAAATTCCAACGTGAGAATAATGGGAATTGTTGATGACCCTTCCCAATACCACATCCCCATCCAGGAAAGTGTCAAGGAAAAATTTTGCGGTAACCCCCAAAACTTGCAGCTTTTGTGCCACGTCCACCAGAAAAATAAGGCATGCACTTTTTGAAGGAAAAAAATGTCTTGAAACCCTAAAATAGAGAATCCTTAAATGCACATATTCTGTATAGGGTTAGGCCGATCTTGAGATTTCAGGATCGATTTTTAAAATCAGAGTTCCGATAATTTTCCAGCCGATCACGATCGTGAAATTTGCTCGATCGCCAATCTGAATCCGATCTTTCCCAATCTCTGACCACTAGTCAATGCTTCTCTATGGGAAAAGTCACTTTCAGGGTTGAGCCGATCTTGAGATTTCAAAATCCGATTTCCAATCGTGAAATTTGCTCGATCGGGATCTGATCTTTTCCGATCCCGATCACTCAACCTTAATTCTGCACTAAACCAGGCTTTGCCAAACCTGGTGTGAACAGAGCTCTATCTACAACCATGATGTACCAGATCATATAGGATTGGAATGTTTTTGGATCATGTCAATTTATTATACAATAAAAATTCACTGATCCAAATTTTAGTTTTTATTTTATTTTTTTTTTTTTCCCTTGGGTTTCTACTACAGCTCTCTAAGGCCCCAATCGCACGGCCGTATTCGGGATCCGTGTCACATCCCATTCTTCCCCAACACTAATAGGTAAGCATTCTGCGTGGCGAAACCTAATGACGCCCATTGGGCCTGATCGTCTTGCATGTCCCTACTCTTATATTAAACCGAAGCTCATATAAATTTCAGAGGCGCATAAGCCTTCTGATAAACCCCGTAACACTTCAGTCCGTGACTGCTCACACATCTGTTGCACAAATCGTCTTGTAGCTTTGCCAAAGAACATTTTGTTGCTGTCTCGTCTACAGATGAACTTTCATTTCATTTATTTTTTTTTCTTCATTCCTTACTACTTTTTTTTTTTTTTTTTTTTTTTTTTATTCTCAATTTTAAAAATAGAAAAAAAAAATTGAAACTTTTTCATGACTTATCACATGGTCACGTTTACTCCACCCAACCCAAAAATTCACAAAAAATTGGTCATATTCATGGATCATATTGACATTATCCAACGCTCTATAAAATGGCATGTTGATTAAAAAATAAATAAATAAATTCCATCCTTCATGACGATAAACCGCACTGACCCTCTCTCTGGGTTGTGTGCAGTTCTGGAGTTTGGTTCTGTTAAAGTGACGCAGCTCTTTGATCCAATTCTCTTTTCTTTCTTGTAGTCGTGTGTCCCATGGGAGAAGTCATGCGTGTTCCACGACAAAGCCTGTGCATAGTCCTCCGGCCTCGCGCGAGAAGGATCTCTTTTCTGTACTTTGCAGGAATCAGACCAGCCCCATAAACGTTCATGATGCCTATGGAGTCTCCTCTCCGAGCAGCAGTAACTCTGGATCCTACAAGGGTAGCGACACCAGCCCTACTCTACGGTAAATTTCTGTCTTACTGTAATGCTTTGACTATTTTTCTAGATTTGTGTGAAGTAGAGGGGACCTTGTGCACAAGACTCTCCCATGTGTCTGATCAGGTCAGATATGAAGCCTACAGGCCAAGGACACTAGATAAGATGTTCCATGTATTTCTTGTACATATAATAGAATTAGTTTTTTTTTATTGTGTTGTAACGTGCCACTCGCGGTTGCCTTCACTTGCGCTTCCACTTCAGCCACCAGGTGGTCCTGTGTGCCACACTGAATAGAATCAGTGACTTGATGTGAGACGCACAGGGCCCCCTGGATGGCTGAAGGGAAGAGGAGGCAGCCATGGGCAGCAGTGGGAATCGGTAAGTACATGGCTGCCGTTAACTGCATAATAAAGGTCCCGGCACCATAGCATTCGATACGTCTGCTATGCAGGTAGTTCTGCAACTGCTCAGGTGAATTGTGCCTTGCAAATCCCCATGAAATGAATGGGAGGCAGAAAAATAATTGATCTAAATCATTGAAGTGAATGGGAAAGTTGGGAGGCGTTTTCTGTGTTTTGCTTCAAAATCCACTTGCAAATAACTGTGAGCATACCCTTAAACTGTTGTCTCTGTTCATAGTCGTACCATGAGGTATAACTCTTGTGGCGACAACCATGGCATCAAACCGCCCTCTCCTGAACAATATCTGACCCCACTTCAGCAGAAGGAAGTCTCCATACGACACCTGAAAGCAAAGTTGAAGGAGTCGCAGAGTACACTGGAGGAGAGGTATTCTACATTTATGTATATCTTATCTATTCTTGTACAATAACTATATTGATGTTTCATGTCTTTAATCTTCTCCATTCTCGTCTAAATTACATTTTTGTGAGCCAAGTACGAGAGCTCCGATGACTGTTACGTAGTGAGAGCCACGCGTATGACGGCAGAGTAGACATAAGTGGTTGTCTGTTTCCAGGGGTCACCAACAGAATTGTAAAATTTAACTTTTTTGTGGTCTTTGTATTGTTGCTCAACTGTTCACATGAACATTGGGAGACTTGGATGAATAACACTGTACAGGCATGTGTAGCCCATAGACTCCCATCATGAAGAAACGTATCCCATTCCTAACTAGATGGTGCAGTACATTCTATTTTCCTATACATTGAGAAGGGAACATGTTTGCCAACCTACACTAGACATGTCAATGCCAAAAGGATACACGATACTCCTTTGGCTCAGTATACACCAATAGAATCAGGCCATTTGGATACATTGTATGTTCTCCATTCCGGTAGGCATAAGTGGCCATAACATCCGTGTTGTGGACCAGGTGACGTTCTATCAGTACGGAAAACCCATCCGGAAATATTCTAGTGCCCACTCCAAACTAGGTTAAAAAATCGAGCCCAAACCTGTGACTTGAAGGCAAATTTCCACGGTCAACAATATTTCTGCAACCGTGAAACTTCTTTAGTTTGCCCACAAAAATCCAGAATCTCTTCCTTCCAGCAGAAAACTTCTGTAGACTGTAATGAGATATGGGCTAGAAGAATATGCCGGCTTTTTTCCAGTACCACAAAGGCTGTGTGTGGTATTGCAGGTCCTCTCCATTCACTTGGGTGGGGTTGAGCTGCAATACTAGCTATTCATAAGTCATGTTTTTATACTTATGGAATAGTCTGAAGGTCTTGAGACAAAGTATTGTGTTTTTCTTCAATTGCAGGGAATCGGAAATCGAAGACTTGAAGTCTCAGCTTGCTCGTATGAGAGAAGACTGGATCGAAGAGGAATGTAACCGTGTGGAGGCCCAGCTTGCCTTAAAAGAAGCCCGGAAAGAAATCAAGCAGTTAAAGCAGTTCATTGAGACCATGAAAAATAGTTTGGCGGAGAAGGATAAAGGAATCCAGAAATATTTTATAGACATTAATATCCAGAACCGAAAGTTGGAGACCCTGTTACGTAGCATGGAGCTGGCACAAGATGGGGCATTTAGAGATGACTTGTGTTTGGATTACATGTGCAGCTCACCTGGAGCATCTCTTACCGAAAGTGCCATGTACGATAAAATGTCTGACGGACTTCTGATGGAAGACCAAGCAACAGAGGAAATGGCAGATTGTGATCTTCTCCTGAACGATGAACTGGCAAACAGGGACTCCCTGTATGATGATGTCCTCCTGGACACCATAAGTGATGGTGGAAGTCTGGCCAACTTGAATTCTACGACATTGCAAAGCATGGTCAACTTTGAAAAGGAGAGGGAGAAATTTAATTCGAAATGGGCTCAAGGTTCACTTTGGATGGAGCAGGCAATCCAGACAGATGTTGTTCCTTACAGCCTTGATCTCGAAAATCTCATCGTGAAGATCTTCAAATCCCATAATGACAATCTGACGGGCCATGCTTCCTCCATTTTGCAAGGTCTCCAATTTAAATGTTCTACTAACTTGGTAGACCTTACCCCCGATGATCCAAATTCAGCTATCCTCCTGTCCCCTGACTCTCAGCAGAATGATTCTCTCCCAGTTTCCATGTCCAACCGTGCCATGAAAGAACTTGACTTTGACGGACCTTCTGTTCAGCTGCCAAGTACAGACATGACACACACTTGGGTAGCCAAAAACCACTGGAGTGACCGTTTTTTGACCGACCTCCTGGCTGTGGCTGTGCCTGTTATTCCTTCCGTCTTGTGGGCATTTACTACCCAAAGAGGGAATCCTGACCCTGCCTATAACTTTGGTACCATGATGCGGGGTTGTTGCTTGATGGCTTTACATACTCTTCGAAGAACATCCACCAATACTTATATTTAGACCCTGAGGTTTTCTAGAACTTTTGACCTACTGACCACTGAATGAACTTGGTCCTGTCTTACATGCTTAAAGGGGAAACTGTATGATCTCCCAGTTTTTAATCTACTATAAAGGACCCACTTTGTTCCTAATGTATTCATGTTTAGTGCTTTGGATAGGTACTCTCTATGGCTTGGTGTATTCACAACCAATAGACCCTTCTTAAATAAGCCAAATATATAGTGATGGGGTTCCAAAAATATTGAGGGAACACTGTATGGCCTTATACCTATAGCGCCAATGTTTAACCGTCCATATTCTGGATAGATCACCGATTCTGCTGACCTGAGCTTACTGCAGCATAGGCACCCGGTTATCCAGAATACACACGGTTAAACACTGTCTTGCCACCAATTTGTAGCACTGCCAAATTATACGCTTAAGGGAGGGGGTTTATCATAAGGGGAATTTTTACAGCCAGTGGGTTGGAGTAGGTGTTGGCGTAATATGTGTCAAATGTCACGGGTTTGATAAATTTGACATATCTGGAAATCTAACGCTTTCTCCGCCAGCCACTCACTGGAGTGAGATTGCAAAAATTTAGCGCCATTTTAAAGACCGTACAGACAGGTAATGGGGGCGAGCCATGCCTAACCTTTTTATAAGTAGAGCGAGTGGTATAAAAAATGTAGCAAATTTTTGTACAAATTGGCATAAAAAAGTCAATTTTTTTTTTTTTTTTTTTTTTTGTAGCCAAAGTTCTGGACTGCAGGGTTTGATGAAATTCCCTCCCACAAAGCGTGTCACTTCCCCTTTAATGCTGCGCTACATAGAGCACTTATTAAATGGAATGAATTGAATTTGGCACTATTGCACCTAAATTGTTTTCTTTTGCACTTTATTACCCAATTCACTTTGAGTTTTTTTTTTTTTTTATTGCATGCAAAAAAAAATATATTAAAAAAACGACTTGATGGCTTTTCCACTCCCTTCATAAATTGCACTGAACTTGTAAAGGGATAAAATAAAATAAAAAATTGCTCTTGATTGTTAAAATTCCAAATCTTGCACTTGTACAATTGCCATTTCCTGCAGCCCGGCTGCTCTTTATTGCTGTGCTTGTTGTGCTTTATTTATTTTTCTCCTTGTTCTGCACTAGTTTGATCGCACCTAAGACATTCACTGACCTTGCCGTACCCTTGTTCTATGTAAGCTACTTGCTGGTGTATTTGTATATGAAATGTATAAGTATCCATTGCATTCCAGCTATTCCTATCAGCGCTGTTCTCTGCACCATTTCATAGAGCCCCGGTCTCCGCTGTAGGTACGCTTGGCTATCTGTGAAGTATTTTATTGTTACCTATGGTAATGTAAGTTTTCTTGGTAACTGCATTGTGTCAGAGCATGTTGTACTGAGAGTTGTGCCTGTATTTAAGAGGTTATTGCAAAGTGTTTACAGCGTAACATAGTATGTATGATCAGATGTATTTATAGATCTAGTGTATAGTACCTATAAGAAATTCTATAAGTGAACCATTTCCATATTTATTTAGTATATATTGTGTTGCTGTACGCAAACACAGCTTGCCGGATGTCTGTATGTACAGATTCAATAAAAAAGACCTTCTCTATATCTTGTCTGGCGTATTGACTTCTGTATTGCTTTTATTTTACATCTACGTCGATACCTGCTTGTGACCCTGCAAGTGCTCAGTACATGTTGCTTGTGAACCCGCAAGTTCGGGGCTCAGTACATGTTGATTATGAAGCAACCTTCCTTTCCTTGTCCTCAGTGTTGTATCCCAAGGGAATACAACCTTGGAGAGGATAGCACTTATTTGTATATTGTGTGTTTAAACTGGCTGGGGGCAATAAAGAGAACCCCCCCCTCCCCCCGATTGGCCTCAGCAATGAGGGACAGGTGAGTGTGCAAAATTATATTTTTTTATATATATATATATATATATATATATATATATATATATATATATATATATATATATACACACACACACACTCACCGGCCACTTTATTAGGTACTCCATGCTAGTAACGGGTTGGACCCCCTTTTGCCTTCAGAACTGCCTCAATTCTTCGTGGCATAGATACAACAAGGTGCTGGAAGCATTCCTCAGAGATTTTGGTCCATATTGACATGATGGCATCACACAGTTGCCGCAGATTTGTCGGCTGCACATCCATGATGCGAATCTCCCGTTCCACCACATCCCAAAGATGCTCTATTGGATTGAGATCTGGTGACTGTGGAGGCCATTGGAGTACAGTGAACTCATTGTCATGTTCAAGAAACCAGTCTGAGATGATTCCAGCTTTATGACATGGCATTGCATTATCCTGCTGAAAGTAGCCATCAGATGTTGGGTACATTGTGGTCATAAAGGGATGGACATGGTCAGCAACAATACTCAGGTAGGCTTTGGCGTTGCAACGATGCTCAATTGGTACCAAGGGGCCCAAAGAGTGCCAAGAAAATATTCCCCACACCATGACACCACCACCACCAGCCTGAACCGTTACCGATACAAGGCAGGATGGATCCATGCTTTCATGTTGTTGACGCCAAATTCTGACCCTACCATCCGAATGTCGCAGCAGAAATCGAGACTCATCAGACCAAGCAACGTTTTTCCAATCTTCAATTGTCCAATTTCGATGAGCTTGTGCAAATTGTAGCCTCAGTTTCCTGTTCTTAGCTGAAAGGAGTGGCACCCGGTGTGGTCTTCTGCTGCTGTAGCCCATCTGCCTCAAAGTTCGACGTACTGTGTGTTCAGAGATGCTCTTCTGGCTACCTTGGTTGTAACGGGTGGCTATTTGAGTCACTGTTGCCTTTCTATCAGCTCGAACCAGTCTGGCCATTCTCCTCTGACCTCTGGCATCAACAAGGCATTTCCGCCCACAGAACTGCCGCTCACTGGATGTTTTTTCTTTTTCGGACCATTCTCTGTAAACCCTAGAGATGGTTGTGCGTGAAAATCCCAGTAGATCAGCAGTTTCTGAAATACTCAGACCAGCCCTTCTGGCACCAACAACCATGCCACGTTCAAAGGCACTCAAATCACCTTTCTTCCCCATACTGATGCTCGGTTTGAACTGCAGGAGATTGTCTTGACCATGTCTACATGCCTAAATGCACTGAGTTGCCGCCATGTGATTGGCTGATTAGAAATTAAGTGTTAACGAGCAGTTGGACAGGTGTACCTAATAAAGTGGCCTGTGTGTGTGTGTGTGTGTGTGTGTGTGTATATATATATATATATATATATATATATGCACCCAAATACATTAGCTCCTGGTATCTTCTGCATTTGTTTACTGGTTCAGCTTCCATCTAGGTAACTCCACATACTCCTCCTCTTACTCATACGCCCTGTCTCTAGCTATCCCGTACAATACTAGCCCTTCTCAGCTAAATCATCCCAATTGCCAGTCCCATTATACTTGCCTCTCTTCTTTCCAGTCTTTCTCCTGCAGGACAGCCCCTCCATGTCTCCTGATTGTGCCAAAATACACAATAGTCCTAGCTCTGCCATGTGTTCTGCAGCCAATGATCCACCTCTTCTGTGCAGACAATAGTAGTGGTGATCTGTTTCCAGAAACAGTCACTGAATAACCAGCAAATGTCCCAAGGGCGGTCACATGAGCACCCCAGGGATATGGGTAAATGGACACTTTTAGAACATAGTTTATTTAGAATCTAAGCAGGCGGAGGGTGTTTAGATTAGTGTAGGAATTAGGTTTTTAATGGTAGAATCCCTTTAAAGGGGTTGTCCAGAATAAAAGCTTTTTTTTCTGTGGATAACACGTCAGAATAGCCTTTAGAAAGGTTATTCGTCTCTTACCTTTAGATGTGATCTCCGCCGCGCCGTTCCTTAGAAATATCGGTTTTTACCGGTATGTAAATTAGTTTTCTGGCAGCGATGGGGGCGGGCCCCAGCGCTGAAAATGTGATGAGGGCGTCCCCACTGCTGCCTGAGAATAGGATCCTGCGCCGCCTCTATCTTCTGCTGGATCCTCCACTTCTTTCTTCGGCGGCGTCACTTCTGTCGGCTCTGACACTAGTAGAGCCAACTGCGCAATTGCGGCCTCGGAACTATGGCCGCACATGCACAGTCGGCTCTACTAGTGTCTCATTGGCAGGAGCCAACTGCGTAGGCGTCTGACGTGACGCCGAAAAAAGACGAAGGAAGGGGAGGATCCAGCAGAAGATAGAGGCGTCGTTGGAGCCGGTTTTCGAGCAGCAGTGGGGACGCCCCCATCGCATTTCCACCGCTGGGGCCCGCCCCCCATCGCTGTGAGAGAACTAATTAGCATACCGGTAACCGGTATTTCTAACGAACGGCACGGCGGAGATCACTTCTAAAGGTAAGAGACGAATAGCCTTTCTAAAGGCTATTCCGATGTGTTATCTAGAAAAAAAGTTTTTTTAATGGTAGAATCCCTTTAAACCTGTGTCGACCTGTAAGGCCACATGCTGCAGAGAGGAATACCTTTCAGCATAGATGACCATAAGCAGCAATGCAGACAACAAATTGTATGAGGGCTGTATTTCCCGGACTGACCTCAGCTGTGTGCATAAAACTCCCAGAACCATATTCAGTTACCACTATGACCATGTAGTACTGAGAGTAATAGATCAATGTATAAGACTGGGATGCGCGGCCCATGACTTTTTTTTTTTTTTTTTGGATATACAAAATAGATTCTGCCACATTTGTACAATGGGAAACAAAAAAAAATGCAATTTGAATTCACTTACTCAGCAGCTTATCACAAGGGATTTATTAAGGTGTGCCCTATGCATAATGCCAGGGCAATTTTCAACATCTCATAATATATTGCCCAAAAAAGCCATTAATAATAGAAAAGAACATTCTAGAAAAAAAACAAAATAAGTGAGAATGAATCCTGTAGTAATTCTGAGAGCCCTCTAGTGGGCAAAAGAAATAAAACCGCAAATTACTCTTCACTGGAGGGCAATGGCTACAGAAAAAAAAATAGTACAGGCCCTGCTAACATGTGGATACTGGGATGCCCTGAACCGTATAGGGAAAGGGCTCTGGACTTGCTGGCTGGGTTTAGAAGATGTTTGTAAATATTTTGAAAAGGTGACGAATGAATGAAAGGTAGAGGAGGAGTTGTTTTAAGGGTCTATTTAAGAAGGGGGCACGTAGGTGGGTGCTAACCTTCTGCTTAGCCTAGGCTGGTGAGAGGAACAGGACCTGCTATGGCGGACACTCTGGAGAAGCTGATTCTGGACCGTGTGGCTAGTCGGGGCAATGGCTGGCTCCTGGATATGCTCCATAGAAGCGGTGCCCCTGTGGATATGGCTGCTCCCTCTCGGGTGGATGGCAGGCCTCAGCGGGTGTCTTGCCCGCCATCTCGCCTGAGCCCCAGCCCGCCGGCGCGCGGGGGGGTCCGTGGTCCTAGCCTGGGTGGTGCGGCGGTTCGCGGTAGGCCCCCTGGTAGAGATAGTCCCAGCGTGTCAGGTGAGCGACGGGGTCGCGGCGGGGTGCGGGCTCCGGCGCCACGGGGGGAGGGGCGGCTGCCTTACCTGTCCTTCATCCTGTTCCCAAAATGGCGTCCGCTTCGGGCCCGCGCGCAGCCCCTGGTTCTGCGATTCCCGGGTCTGAGGCGGGGGGCGGGGCTTCTCCCCTTCTCTTTGATGATGCGCCCGGCGTGTCTCCTCTGCCGCCGGCTCTCTCTGCTGTGGGAGCCGGCTTAGAGGTCTCGGCGTCTGCTCCGGCCCCTCCCCTAGTTACGGGGGCGGGGCTTCCCGTTACCATGGCCGGCAGCGCGGACGGAGCTGCGCTTGCCGGCTTTCCTCCTGCTGCTGTCGGGTCTGCGTCGGATCCCCCAGGTAGGCGGCAGGTTCGAGTCCCGGGTGGGGATGTTGTTCTTGGGGCTGTGTTGGGTCAGCCCACCTCTGAGAGGGGCGTTCCCTTGGTCGGCGCTGGCTCCGCCCCGGCCCCGCCCCTCTCTTTGCTAGATAGTGAGGGGGGGCTCCTGGGGTCTGCCATTAATTTCCCTCCTGTTTTTCCGGCGGATTTGGTCAGCACAGCCATAGCTGTGGGGGGCCCTGGGGTTTCTTCGGGTGGCCGCGTCGGGTCTCGTTGGCGGAGGTGGGGGCAGGGCCGGGCTGACAGGGGTCCTTCCGTTACGTCATCTGGGAGGCGCTCTTCCACTTTTGTGACTTCTCCTTCTTCTTCCTCAGAGGATGGTCGTTACCGCCGCCATAGTGGGCGTCACCAGGAGGTGTCCAGAGGTTCTCGTGATCGCAGAAGCCGTGATAGCAGAAGAAGCCGCAGACGTACCCCGCGCAGCCGTTCGTCTTCGCGATCAAGGCATTGTCGGATTCAGAGGGACCGGAGACTGTCTGGCGGGTCGCGTGCCCCTTCGTCCAGTGGCCGTAGTCGTCGCGGAACCTCGCCACCTGCTTCGGAGCGGAGGGCCCCTTCGACATCGATGGCTCCTCGCCCGGAGGCGCTGCCTCCGCCTGCAGCCGCTGCGGCGGCCGAATCTCTTCAGGTCCCCGCTGGGACGAAGGCTGGTGAGTACGCCTGCCTTCCGGCGTGGGCACCTCTTCATACTCCAACACACGCTAGTTCAGGGGAGTTTACTTCTATGCTTAGAAAACTGCTTGAGGTAGCAGAAGGAAGAATCCAAGATTCTACAGCCTCACCCGGGGGGGCGACCCCCTCGCCGGCCAGGGACCTCGCAGCTAGTTGTTTAGGGATTCCATGTACTGTGGGGTAGCTCCGCTGGGAACTCATGTTCCCACGGAGATCAGGGATAAGATTGTGCGCGGGGACTATATAGACATTTGGTCCCTGCTTTCAGCTGAGCAACTGACTGTGGATAAGGAGCGTTCCTTTGAGAGGGGCGCTGAGCGTAAATCAAAGGTGGCCAAGTCCTTCGGCAATTGGCTGCAGGCCTTCGCCATCTTTGCCCATATTGTCTGTCAATCGTGTCCGGCTAAGGGCCCCGAGCTCTTTGTCTATATGGACACTATTTTCAATGCTTACAAATTGCATGGGGGCTCGGCCTGGTGGAGGTACGATGAAGAATTTCGTCGCCGCCTGGCTCTTGACCCCTCTGTCGGTTGGGCCACTAAGGCCGCCGACGTATGGATTCAGTTGATTTTAGCTCAGCGCCCTTCTCTTCCTCGCCCCTTTCAAGCCAGCGCCGCCGGGTCGGGTGGCCAACCCGGCTCTGCGGCCCAGAAGCCTAGCGGTGCCTGCTGGCTTTATAATGAGGGGCATTGCCGATTCCATGCCACGTGTCGATTTCGACACGAGTGTTCCATATGTGGGGGAACGCACTCGGCCTTGCGGTGCTTCCGCCGTAACCGGTCTGCAGGCAAGCTGGGTGCGTCCGGCGCAGCGGAGAACGCCGGTGAACGGGCAGGTGCTGGGACAGTGGCTCGCACTGTACCCCAGGAGGCAGGAGGCAAGCCTTCTGCTTGATGGCTTCCTTCACGGATTCTACATCCCTCACGACCCCTCCTCTGTTTTGGTCCTCTCTCAGAATCTGAAGTCGGTAAGGGAGGATGAGGATTTGGCTTGGGAGAAGGTACTTAGGGAGGTTGCGTTGGGTCGTATGGCTGGGCCGTTTCCTGAGCCCCCTTTGTCTAACTTGCGGGTTTCCCCCTTGGGTCTTGTGCCCAAGAAGGAGGCCGGCAAATTCCGGCTCATCCACCACCTTTCTTACCCTCCCGGGTCATCCGTCAATGATGGTATTTCAAAGGAGGATGCGGCTGTGTCGTACACCTCCTTTGATCGTGCCGTCCTCCTAATCCGTAGCGCGGGTCCAGGTGCACTGTTAGCTAAGTCTGATATAGAGTCTGCCTTTCGCTTGTTGCCTGTGCACCCGGATTGTTTTCATCTTCTGGGTTGTATGGTAAAGGAGCAGTATTTTGTAGACATGTGCCTGCCCATGGGATGTTCCATCTCTTGTTATTATTTCGAGCTCTTCAGCTCCTTTCTGGAGTGGCGTTTGCGTTTTGAGACGGGCATCCCATCGGCGCTGCACTATTTGGATGACTTTCTGTTTGTCGGTCCTAGTGGTACCCATGTTTGTGCATACCTGCTCTTTACCTTCCAATCGCTGATGAAACAGCTGGGGGTTCCCCTCTCCCAAGAGAAGACAGAGGGCCCGACAACTCGTCTTTCTTTCTTGGGTATTGAAATTGACTCTGTTGATATGGTTTTTAGGCTCCCTCCTGAAAAGCTTAGTCATTTGGTTTCCCTGGTTGATGAGTTTGTCGCGGCAAAAAAGGTTACACTTCATCAGATGCAGAGCCTCTTGGGTTTGTTGAATTTCGCTTGCAGGGTGTTGCCGATGGGCCGCGCCTTTTGTCGCCGGTTATCGCTGGCGACAAAGGGCGTTCAGAAGGCTCATCATTTCATACGCGTTACTCGCTCCCTTAAGGAGGATTTGCGTGTATGGAAGATTTTCCTGTCTAGTTTTAATGGCAGGGCCGTCTGTCAACAGGAAGAGGTCTGCAATGCTGAATTGTCACTGTTCACTGACGCGGCGGGGGGTGATGGGTTCGCAGCCATTTTTGCCAATGACTGGGTCAGGGGATCTTGGCCGAGGCATTGGTTTGATTCAGGTTTAGTCAGAAATATGGCTCTCTTGGAGCTATTCCCGATCGTGGCTGCGATCGAGCTATGGGGTAATAGGATGGCTAACAGTAGGATCTGTTTCTGGTGTGACAACATCGCGGTAGTGCAGGTGATCAACAGTCAATCTTCTTCCTCTCCTCCGGTCCTGGCGTTGCTGAGACGCTTAGTTCTGATGTGTTTAGTCCATAACATTTGGTTTCGGGCGCGCCATGTCCCTGGGGTGGAGAACAAGATTGCTGATGCCCTTTCTCGCTCGTATTTTCAGGTGTTCCACTCCCTCCATCCGTCCGCGCACTCGGTGGGCTGGAGCTGCCCGGATATATTGTGGCATCTGGCAGAGAGCAATTGTTAGAGTTGATTCGGGCATCGGTGTCTGCTGCTACGTGGAAGAGTCATTCTGCTGCATGGGTCCTCTGGTTGTCTTCGTCGGGCGGTTTGGTACTCGCAGACAAAAACGAATTATTAGCTGTTTCCTTAGATTTTTTGGCGGCTATGCGCCGACAGGGTTTTTCTTATAGCATGGTAGTCAAAAGGTTAGCCGGGGTAGCTTTCATGCTGAAGTTATTCGGGAGGGTGGACATAACGAAACATTTTGCCGTCAGTCAGGTTCTGAAAGGTTGGAAGAAGGAGAAGGGTGGGGGTGATCGTAGACGTCCAGTTTCAGTTAGTTTGTTGGGACGCTTATTGGGGGTTTTGGCTATCGTTTGTGGGGATGATTATGAGGTGTTGCTTTTCAGGGCCGCTTTTTCCTTAGCTTTCTTTGCGGCCCTGCGTATCGGGGAACTTGTTAGTCCTAGCAAAGCTAAGCCGGGGGGTTTGTCGGCGGGCGACGTAGTTGTCTCCGATTCTGACGTTAAACTGTGTGTGCGTCGGTCCAAGACCGATTGTTATGGTAGGGGTTTTTGGATTACGGTTGGGAGATCCGGTACTTCGCCTTGCCCTGTTGTACTTTTGCAGGAGTATGTGGCTAGGCGCCCGCAGGCGCCGGCCTTTTTGGTGCATGAGACAGGTTCCCCCCTTACCCGTTTCCAGTTTTCTTCTGTTTTCAAAGCCTGTTTAGTGGAGTTGGGTCTGGAGCCTCGGGATTTCGGGACCCATTCTTTTCGGATTGGTGCAGCTACCACCGCGGATGCTTGCGGTCTGGGTGAGGAAGCTGTGAAACGTCTGGGTCGTTGGAAGTCCGACTGCTACAGATCCTACATAAGGCCAGACCTGATGACTCCCTGATGTCCAGCGTCCGTTGGGCATTTTGGGTATGCTGATTCGGCCTTGCTTAACTGTTTTGTTGCTCTTCACCATTTGTATCTCACGTTTGGTTTTTCTGTCTTTCCAGATATCCGTCCTACGGTCTGGTTGATTGGTCACTCTTACCTGTACTGGGCCGAACAGAGAGCTGGGGCTCGTCCTGGTGGCGTTACCTTTGGTTTCCCTGATGTTGATTTTTTCTGGCGTGGTTTCCAAGGACTTCGCTGGCGTCAGGTACTTCCGGAGATTGTTTCGGCTAGCAGGTCTACTAGTGGTCCAGCGGTGGTGTTGATTCATGCCGGAGGTAATGACATCGGTCAGGTTAAGCTGGCGGAACTCATTACAATGATCAAACAGGACTTGAGACGAGTCTATGACTTTTTTGATTCCGTAGTCTTAGTATGGTCCGAGGTTGTTCCCCGTAAAGCGTGGAGGGGTGCTAGGGACCTTGCCGCCCTGGAGCGGGCCAGGAAGGTTCTTAATATACGAGTGTCTAAATTTGTGCGCTCCATTGGAGGGCTGTCAATACGGCATTTGGATCTTGAGGGTGATAATGGTGGTCTTTTGCAGCGTGATGGGGTACACTTGAACCCCATTGGTAACGACATATTCTTGTGGGGCCTGCGTGATGGTGTTGAGAGGGCATTAGTGCTTTTGCGTGGGGGGGCCAGCAGCCAGATGTAGGGGGTACACTGCCTGCTGGGTGGCGGGTTACCATGCCCAGGAAGCTGACAGAAAGTACTACATGCCTGCTGTTAGAGCAGGGCATTCAGGTTAAAGTGATCCGGATTTGAAGATTGGGCATGGTTGGTCTAATTTTGGTTTATTTTGATTTACAATGTTTACTAAATAAATAAAGCTATGGCCTTCCCACATATACCACGTACTTTATGGTTTAGTGTGTTTTCTTTGAAAGGGTTAATATTCTAGTCACCTAATTTCTACGGGGTATATATATATATACATGCGTCCAGCAAGTCATCACCCACTGTAAATACAGATTTAGGGCTCATCAAAATTTGCACTTTTTTTTCCCCCTCTATTTTCTGTAAACGAATTCTGTTCTACCCATACACTATAACACCTTTAAAACTGTAAGCCTACAGTATACTATAAACAGTGGATAAGAGTTTGGGGTCTCCGTTAACCCCCTACAATTAACATTTATTACCTTTCCTGTCCTGTGTATTACCTATACAGACATAGAGGATGTCAAACTAAATGCTGGTATTACCCATAATATAACAATTCTGGAGCATCCTTCATATTGTGTTATCCCTCTGTTATTCCTCCTGGAAAAGTATAAGTATATTGACATGGGGGTATTCTTACTTATACTTGTCAAGGGAAAGAGCTAGGAAAAGTTTATAACCAGTTTCAATTTAGTCATATATTTCCATGAGAAGTAAGAGAGGATCAACAAACATGTCCAAGAAATCCAGCTCCAGAAGTGTTCTATTATGGGGCGCTCAAGTATTTTGGAAACAGACAGGTCAGATCTAGTTAAAGAGGAGCTTTTATATCCTCATGAATGTGTGGTTTTACCATATATACTTGAGTATAAGCCGAGGCCCCTAATTTTACCACAAAAAACTGGGAAAACTTATTGACTCGAGTATAACCGGGGAGGGGAGGGGAGGGGGGGGTCTGGTCATGTGCATTGCAGCTTAGTAACTCCATGGGGATCATAGTTCCCCCTACGCCCAACAGCAGCACAACTGGGGTATTCCTGCCCCTAATGAGCTGTTAGGACAGGTGGAATTTTTAATTACCTAACAGCTTTTGACCCCTATAAGAGGCCGGAAGACCTGCTCCTCCCTTGTGTTTTTTTCTGTCCTGTGGGACAGGACAGGTGGTGGGGGAGCAGGGGTTCTGACCTCTCATAGGGGTCTGCTACTCTCTCTCCCCCCTCCTTCTTACCTGACAAGCGGAAGACTTTGCTATATTTTTCCTTTCTTTTTGCTCTTCTGAGCCTCTGCTGCTTCCTGCCCCGCCGGGGGAGCCCGCCGGCTCATGCGTGCGCCTGGAGTGCTGCCGCGCCGGAGCCGGGCTTCTCTGCGCGGCTAGGACCCTTTCTTCTGGGAACCGTTTTTTTTTGGTTCCCCGGGTCCGCCGCCCTACTCGTCCGCCGTACAGGCACAGTATGCGGTTCGCGCAGCGGGCGAATGAAACCCCCTGGAGACGAGCGGATGCCGGGGTTCCTCTGTGAGTTTTTGCCTTTGCCCCCCCCCCCAAAAAAAAAAAAAAAAAAAAAAGATTGCCCCAAAGAAGGAAGGGGCGTGCCCTTTTTTAGTCCCGCCCGCTGGCCTATATATCCCCTCCAAAACCATCTTTCAGTGCCTGTTGCTCCGGTTACTGGCACCTCAACTAGAGAAGCTCCTTGGACATTTGTCCTAGAAAGCAGCTCCGTTTGTTCAGGTTTGGGGGAGGCGGCCAGGGGGAAGGGGTGGTAGCGGTTCCCACTATGGGAGGGCAAAGGTTGTTAGTATTCTTTTTCTTTGTTCCTTCTCAGAATGTCGTCTTCTTCCTCCTCTACTGTTCCTCCTCGGAGGAAGCCGTGGCAAAGAGGAAACATCTTTCATGCGCTACTGCCTGACGACTCCCAGTTTCGTTTTTGTCCAGGATGTAGAGCCCCCCCCTTCTGAGGCAACCCCCATGCGGGAGATGGTATCCTGGGTGAAGGGCTTCGTCCAGGATTCCATGAAAAGGATGGAGTCCTCAGCCAAAAGACCACGGCTGGACTGCGAGTTTTCCCTTCCGCCTGGAGAACCTGCGCCTTAGGGACGTGGAGTCATCATCCGATTCTGAGGAGGAAAAGGAGATCTTCCCCTTAGAGAAGATGTCCAGGTTGTTCAAGATACTTAGGATCAGAGACCGGGAAGGTGGTGAAGGCCCAAGTCGAAGGTCTCGTACCTTCAGACCGTCCTCGGAAATGCTTCGTCTGATGGAGAGCGAATGGAGGCACCTGGAAAAACCCTTTGCGCCATCCAAGCGATTTAAGATCTTATTCCCGGTCCCTGAGGGTCAGCTAAAGGCGTGGGGTCCTCCGACGAAGGTTGACGTCGCTGTGGCGAAGCTGTCAAGGCGCACTGTCCTCCCGACAGAGGACGGGTCGAGTCTCAAGGATCCGATGGATCGTCGGGTGGAAGGATCACTCCTCGGCCCAGGCCTCCCTGGGCATGGTTGCGAATGAGGTGGCCACTGGTCTGCGGGCAGAGCTCTTGTCACTTGCCAAGGACATAGATTCCGGAGTGGATCGAGATGACCTCCTGGCAACAGTGTCGGACATCTCTCTGCTGGTGGATCATCTGACGGAGGCGACCCATTTTCAGACCCATCTGGCCGCCAGATCTATGGCACTGGCTACTGCTGCTCGCCGGCCCTTGTGGCTGAAGCCCTGGAAGGCTGACCTCACCTCCAAGAATAGCCTGTGTGGTCTCCCCTTTGAGCCGAGACGGCTGTTCGGGAGGGAGCTCGACCGGATTATGGAATCTCTGGCTGACTCCAAAGGCAAGAATTTGCCACAGCTCCTTGAAGGTCGGAGTCCCTCCTTTCGAGGAAGAGGCACCTCCAGAAGAGGAACTAGAGGCCAGCGACGATCCGGCAGAGGTAGAGGTTGGGGCTCCTCTCGTAAACGTAAGGGCACCTCCTTCTAATCCTTCTACCCTACCTCCCCTCTCCTCGCCCCCGGGGTGGGCGGCCGTCTTTCCCACTATGTGGATGCCTGGCGCCAAAATATTCGGGACCCCTGGGTCATTCAGACAAACCAGGAGGGCTATAAAATCAATTTTATTTCCCAGCCGCCAGAGAAGATTGTAAGAACCCGCCCTCTTCAGGGCCCCAAACAACTTCATCTGGAGAAATTGATTCAGGAGTACGTGGACAAAGCCGCGCTGGAGGTGGTTCCTCGCGCAGATCAAGGCACAGGCATCTATTCTCCAGTCTTCTTGGTCCCCAAGTCATCAGGCGAGTGGCGTAAGATCATCGATCTCAGGTATCTGAATCGCTTTATCCGCAGGCTGCGGTTTCGCATGGAGACCATCAGGTCAGTGCTACCTTTCATGCGCCCTGGAGATCACTTCGTCACTCTGGACCTGAAGGATGCCTACCTCCACGTACCCATCTCTCCGGCACACCGAAAGTTCCTAAGGATTGCCGTATACATAGAAGGGAAAGAGGCGCACTTCCAGTTCGCAGCCCTCCCGTTCGGCATATCCTCCGCCCCCCACACCTTCACAAAGGTCATAGCTCCGGTCGCTGCCGCCCTGCGCCTTCAAGGCATATTCATAGTCCCGTACCTGGACGACTGGCTTCTGAAGGCTCATTCAAAGGAGGTTCTTACCACGCAGGTGCAGACCGTCGTAGCTCTACTAGACAAGCTGGGGTGGCTGGTAAACTGGCAGAAGTCAGTAATGGTGCCATCAACACGAGTTCAGTTCCTGGGACTTATTCTAGACTCTCTCAACATGACGGTCTCTCTACCCTCTCCTCGCAAAAGGAAAATTGCTCGGGCAGTACATCATTTGTCTTCTACACGGAAGGTCACCATCAGGACGGCTATGAAGGTCCTTGGATTGATGTCCGCTACACTAGATGCAGTTCCTTGGGCCCTATGGCATATGCGCCCTCTACAGAACGAGATCTTGAGAGTCTGGAATCACAGTCCTTCAGGTTTACAGAAGACAATCCAGTTAACCATCAGCACCCGGCAAACCTTGCCCTGGTGGACCCATCTGCGAGATGGGAAGTCCTCGGTCCAGCCCGCCTGGACCCTGTTGACTACAGATGCCTCCCTCACAGGCTGGGGAGCTCATCTGGGGGAGACCCCGGTTCAAGGTACATGGAATCAGCGGGAGAGGACGCACTCATCCAACTGGCGTGAGCTTACCGCAGTTCATCGAGCCCTTCTGTCATTTGCACCACTTCTACGAGGGAAAGCGGTCAAAGTAAGATCAGACAATCTGACGACAGTCCATTATATCAACAAGCAGGGAGGAACCAGGTCCCCTTTGCTCCTGCAAGTCACCAACCTGATCTTCTCCTGGGCAGAACGGAACCTCTCCCAGCTGGCCGCGGTACATATCCAGGGCCGCCTGAACATCCTAGCGGATCAACTCAGCAGAGACCGCCCGACCGCAGGCGAATGGTCCTTGAATCAGGACATCTTCCACTACCTGACCAGGAGGTGGGGTCTCCCCGAGGTGGATCTGATGGCCACCCAACACAATGCCAAAGAAAGATTTTGCTCCCTGTACCAGGATGACAACCCTTTGGCTGTGGATGCCCTGTCAATACCATGGAGGTTCGAACTGGCATACGTGTTCCCTCCCATTCCGATGATCCCAAAGGTATTGGCGAAACTCAGGCAGGACCAGACTTCGGCAATAGTGATCATGCCGTTCTGGCCAAAAAGGGCATGGTTCACCGACCTTATCCTTATGAGTCGGGGGAACTACTGGAGGCTTCCACCAGTCAGGAACCTGGTGTCACTGAACAGTCGGCCGTGCCTGGGCCTAGACAAATTCAACCTCACTGCCTGGAGGTTAACTGCGCCATACGTGCAGACAGAGGATTGTCCCAGGGAGTGCTAAGTACCTTAGCCCATTCAAGAGCAGAGGCAACCAATCAGAGCTACCAAAGGATCGCCCGGATATTCCGAGATTGGTGTACAGGCAGCCACCGCGATCCAGACAGAGATGCAGTCCTAGAGTTCTTACAGAACGGCCTGGAGAGAGGACTAGCACCTGCCACCCTCAAGGTTCAAGTGTCAGCTCTATCTGCTCTCCTGGAGACACGGTTATCACAAGATCCTCTTGTCAAACAGTTCCTTAGGGGGGCTGCCAGGCTCCGCCCCCAGGTACGGCCCCCTGTCCCCAGGTGGGACCTGGCCGCGGTTCTACAAGGGCTATGTGCGCCCCCCTTCGAACCATTATCTGAAGTGGACTGGAAGTACCTGTCATTTAAGGTGACTTGCCTGCTGGCAATAACCTCCGCCAAGAGGGTTGGCGAATTGCAGGCTCTAGCGGCCTCCGAACCTTTCATAACCTTCTTCCCTGACAGGGTACAGCTAAGGTTCGTTCTGGGATTTTTGCCAAAGGTACCAACACTTCAGAACACCAACCAAGTGATCACCCTACCGTGCTTCTTTCCCTCTCCTGCTACGGAGCAGGAGGAGAAGCTACACACACTGGATCTGGTAAGAGCACTACGTATCTACCTAGACCGTACAGCACCATTCCGAAGATCAGAGAATCTTCTGGTTAATGTGTTTGGCCACAATATAGGCGCTAAAGCAGGGGTAGGGAACGTACGGCTCTCCAGCTGTTGCAAAACTACAACTCCCAGCATGCATACTTGCTCTGCTGTTCTTGGAACTCCCATGGAAGTGAATGGAGCATGCTGGGAGTTGTAGTTTCACAGCAGCTGGAGAGCCGAAGGTTCCCTATCCCTGCGCTAAAGCATCAAAGGTAACCCTGTCTAGATGGATCAGAGAAGCTATCAGCTGTTCCCTACGGGCCCAGAATCTTCCTGTTCCAGATTTCCTACGAGCCCATGCCACCCGAGCAGTGACGACATCATGGGCAGAGACACGGTTCCTCTCTTTAGAACAGATATGTGCTGCAGCCTCCTGGAGCTCGCAGCTGACTTTTGCCAAACATTACAGACTGGACTGGCGTACGGCCGATGCTACAGCATTTGGGCACTCCGTCTTGGCATCAGCCTGCCAGGAGGATCCGCCCTAGAGGAAACAATACTTGCTAAATCCCCAGTTGTGCTGCTGTTGGGCGTAGGGGGAAAGAAAGATTATGAATGATAATCTGTTTTCCCTTAGCCCAAACAGCAGAACAAGGCTCCCTCCCTAGGAGGTACTGTTGTACAGATTTTGTGTATGTGTGTGTAGCTCTTGGCATAAATTGCTCTCTGTATATCATACTTGTTACTAACACAAGGGAGGAGCAGGTCTTCCGGCCTCTTATAGGGGTCAAAAGCTGTTAGGTAATTAAAAATTCCACCTGTCCTAACAGCTCATAGGGGCAGGAATACCCCAGTTGTGCTGCTGTTTGGGCTAAGGGAAAACAGATTATCATTCATAATCCTTCTTAATAGCAGTTAACCCCATCATGTCCCTCACATTAACCCCCTGTGTGCCTCACATAAGAGTTACTGATATGTGGGACATATGGAGGTAATAATTAGGTATCTTCATAATTAAGGTCCTTCATTAGTACCCTCGTATGTCTCACCTATTAGTAACCCTTATATGGGGCACACAGGGGTTAATATGAGGAACATGATGGGGTTAACTGTTATTGTGAGGCACATGGAGTTACTGAAACTAGAGCTAGGAATAAGCCCAAATTAATAACCCCAAATGCCTGACATTACTAGGAATAGTAACTAAAGGAGGGTCCCTGTGTGTCACGTTACTGTAGCTTCCTCTCCTCGATACAACAGACATCTTCCATAAGACACAATGAATCCTGGCCACTCATCTGCAGGGTAGATGCTAAATCCTAGTGGGCTAAAGGACCTCTGATGATGTCATGACCATGTGATCGGACTCTGGTGTGGGCGGAGCTACTAGGATTTAGACTCAGCCTTATCTGCAGATGTTACATACCAGTGGCTACAGGACGTTTGATGACATCACAGTCACATGACCTCATGACAAGCCAATCACAGAGCAGTAGCACTAAAGGACCTCCCCCTTCCAGTTTTCTGTGCTCCGTGGACCCTGACTCGTGTATAAGCCGAGAAGAGCTTTATCAGCATGAAAAATGTGTTAAAAAAGTCAGCTTATACTCAAGTGTATACAGTATATACCACTAGAAAGGAGACACTGCACTGAATGCAAAACAACTGCGTGATCCTGGACCAAAATGAAATGGACTTTATTTTTTTATTTTTTTTTTTTTTTTAAAAGTTACCGTTTTCCTGACAAGCCTCAAAAGTTTCTGCCACTAGGTGTCTCCCTTCAAGCTAATATGCTGTTCACTCTGTTACTAGGGAAATTCTGTCCTTGGCAAACAGCAGACTCAAGACAATAACACAATGAGTGGGAGAGGGACTGGCAGATCTCTATTCTCGTATTGAATTGGAGGGGTGGGAAGACATTTTGTTTCACAGCCTCTGCAAGGTTTCCACACAGCTTTCCCAGCTTATACAGGAGACTCTTGAGATTTGCACAGCACAGAGTCTATCTACTTCTGACTAGCTGTTTGATTTATTACTGATGTGATGTTAGTCGAAGACTGCAAGCAGCTTTTCTTATTGTGCACAGATTTCTCTTTTTCTGTGTCCGAAATCTTTATAGCTGCATCATAACTTGGATTTGCAGTGTCCCCGGATCCCCTATATTATGGTCAATCGGACACTTCTCAGCTATTTTACATCTGTAGTAGTGGGGATGGTCCAGCCTCCTCTGTATTGTACACACCCTCTGCCCCATTTCTAAGAGAGAAATGCAAAATACGCAACAGCCACAATGGCGCTATCAGCAACTTAAAATCGGACAGCCCACCATGTATGGTTTATACAGTCATAGCACAGACTGCCCAGCAAGACCTTGTGTAGCCTTCACCTTTTGATGACAACTCAGATACCCTTTAACTAGCAAGTCACAATACTAGAACGGTTTTAACAGGTTAAGTTTGGTCTATGAAGTATAGACTATATGTTGTCCTAATTTCACGGATCAAACTCTATAGAGGGACCTGGACTAGTATCTTGGTCATCTGTGCGGCGAGATGTTCCTCACTGCCCATGAACCTACTGTATGGACCAGGCTGTAATCTTGTATTCAAGACAGTAGTCGCACATGGAGGCAGGAACTCAGAGCATCACACATGAGCACCATGGTGGGAGTTCCGCTTCATATGAACCGTACTCAGGCTGCAAAATGTGGCCAAAAGGCCGCACGTTGAGAAAACGCAGTGGGTTTATTGCAGATTTTGCTGCGTTTTTTTTTTAGCCAAAGTCAAGAGTGGATTTAATAGATGGGAAACGTCTAAGTGTTTAAGCCAAAGTCTCCTGACTTTGGCTTAAAAAATTCCACAACATATACAACAAAATGAAAAAAAAAAAAAAAACATGGGTGCTTGGCCTTGAGGCAGATTCCTACTCCAAATCAGCACCAAATTCCACCTGAGATTTGCCTCCCGTTCATTACAATCCTGGCGGATGCTGACTGAAACGCCCATTGAAATGAATCCGAGGTTTTTGCAATATTTTTTTTAGGCTGAGGCCTCACATTGTGGAAACAGCTTTTTTTTGTTGCAGATTTTGTTGCGGTTTTTTGAGCCAAAGCCAAGAATGGCTACAAGAGTAACGGGAAATATTTAGGAAGTTCTTATACTTCTACCTTCTGCTCAATCCACTCCTGGCTTTGGCTCAAAAACTGCAAAAAAAAATGGGGCTTTACCTTTAAGAATATTTCAAGAAAACAAAAAAAAAAAAATCCTCAGTGTGAACATACCCTGAGCCAGCCAATACCCCTCTGTCCTGGTGACGGGCAAGGACCCCACAACAGACGGGTCCCTGGTTTGCATAGTGGGTACGCGTTACAGATAAACTTCAGTAAGAAGAATCACATGAGGGGAACTTCTTTAAAACCTTTTAATAATTTGACTTATCACACAATATGACGGAGCCGTCGATCCCACCAAGAATTATTTACACCTTTTATTTTCTTAATCTTTAATAGTACAAGTTCCATGCGCTAGTCTGAGGAGGCAATAAATCATCTGGTACCGTAATCCATAGTCTTAGAAAGGCGATACCAGGGGGGGGGGTCGGAGTTCCCATAATTCCCAGTGACGTGTGCTGTGAGCGTTTCCATTATCCGAATTGTAAAAAGCAGAGAAGTGTTTGTGTGATAAGCGGCGCCCGCTGCACCCTCATCCACGGCCGGCTGTTAGGACAATTTCACTCCGATTTTGCTCTGTTCCTTCTTCATCTGCCGCTGCACCTCCTTCTCCATCTTCTTTCGCTGTTGCTCCGCCGTTCGCTTCTCTCTTTCGGCTATTTTCTGTTGTCTAATTGAAGAACAAAAAGTGCAACGTAAAGGAACGTAAGACATAGAAAGACACAAAAATAATCCCATTTCTAAGTCTCCTCCTCTCGCTTGTGTAACCTAAAGTGAGCCATGGCTAGAGAAGTCTTCTGTGTGTCAAGAGCTCGGCCATTGTCCCTTCTCCACACACTCCAATGCCGGAATCCTCCCCACCCCCCTACTAGAAGTCCAATATTGTTAAAGGGGTTGTGCAAGACCTCGAAAACATGGCCGCTTTCTTCTCAGGAAGTGACATCATGTCCGTTGCTCCTACGGCCGGCCATGCTGCAGCTCAGTCCCATTCCTTTTAATAGGAGCATAGCCATATGACCGACAGACATGAGGTTACTTCCTGAGAGCGGCCCCTTTAAGCCACACCCCTTAGGTAAGCCCCACCCACTATTAGTAGAAAGGGGTAGAGAACTAGTTTTTACAGATCTGAGCGGGGGCCATATAATAAAGCGGTTCCCATTTCAGTCCATTTTTCAGAGTGTCTTGTCCATCTTAATCATGGATTACGTAGAAAGTACAGACAGAGGTTACCGGAGCGCAGGGAAGGCAACAACATCTCCTGTTACATACACAAGATATACAATATCTATGGGGTCTATGTCCAGAACAGACGACCCCACAGCACTCTTCTCTCCGCGTGTTTCGTGTGGTAACCACATGCACCTCATTATAGTCTATGGGGTCTGCAGATTTCCTTAGGTAACCGCTTTTTAATGTGTATAGGTTTCCGGGGGTCCCCGAACACAGATGTGAATGGGGCCTTACGAAGCAGGATAGATTGTACAAGAGGACTTCACCTTTATGTAAAACTTAAAAAAGGACATAGAACAGATGAAGACAAACACAGATCAGCTGAGTCTGGGGTGAGATAAAGATGGTTCACAAATAAGAAAAATCGTATCCAGCCCCGTCAGACTGATTGTACTACACATGGCATGGTTTATCCAATACCACCATAGTCTGACGTGTGCACTGTGTTACTTATACTATGTGCAATATCCTTCCAAGATGTACACACTCTTTTCTGGAGTATATAAATATCAGGAGCCACGTTCATGCCTTTAATAACCTTTAACTAGGCATCTTATGTATAGCTCTGGGCCTTAGCGGATCAATCACCTTGATGTTTAGGTAAACCCAAGTAATTCCTTCAGACAGATTAAGGACAGGTAGCGTACGATATCCTATATGCTCCCGTGTTAGACATACAGGGCAGTCCGCTGTCCTTACATGATCCCGACTCCATCTGCACAAGTTTCACCATATGTTTTGGTGCGCTCTTAAAATAAAGCATTTGCTCTGTTCTACTCCACATGTGATACCCACCAGGTAATAGAAGTCTGACCCTGTAAAATAAGGAGTCACATCCAGCTGGAGAATCTAGTATTCTATACCCACTCCATCTCCCATAATGCACCGCAGCAGATCAAGCTTTGTAATAAGTGGTCGCATGGAGACTGAATAGGCAGAACCCCTGAGAAGTAATAGGACGTCATAATGAATAAAGGATCTGGATGTGACTGGAGTAGAATATAGGAAGGAACTCGGCAACTCCCCAAACAGCCGTCACCACCATGTGACAGACTCGTCAGCGAGGTATGATGTGTATCATTGTAATTTAGGTCACGTTTATAGAATCAGAGATAAACAAGTTTGACGTCTTATGCAAATGAGGCAGTTGGTGCACTGGGGGCGGGGCCTTTATCTCTTGAGGGTGGGATCAGACCCCTACTATCTCTGTCAGCACCGCCCCATGATGCTCCCATTACTATGACATCACCAATAGCAGAAGCCCCGCCCCCAGTGCACCAACTGCCTCATTTACATAAGACTTCAACCTTGTTTTCCTGCAAATCTACAAAGCAACCTATATAACACAGGCATATTGTGTATTAGTGCAATGTCCTGTGCAACATGGAGGTGACAGAGCAATCTGCTTGGGGGGAGGGGAAGTGATAGACTCCCTTTAACAGAATTTTAACTGGTCGCTGTATCTAATCCCCTCTGCTACATATAGGCAGGGGCAATTCTCTGGAAACTGAGCACCAATAGCCCAAACCTGAAAAGAGCTGTCCACATCGTCATCAGGAAACACCCAGTGACCCAGATTAACAGAACCACCTGTAGAACAAGTCCATCATCATCATCTTCATATTAAATCACATTCCAGCATTAAGAACCGGTGTAGGAGTAAGATGGCGCACGGCGAGCAGGTGACCGCGCTGCTATACAGTTAAAGGGGTTGACTTGTTTAGAAAATCATTGATGGGGGAGGGTCCCATCTCCAGTGCTAGAGGACCCGTCACATTACTGTTACTGCAGTCTGTTGCTCTTATATGTCATAGGAGAGCAGAGGACATTAGCAGTAAGACACCAAAAGGCCCCCTAGGTCTACAGCCATTGTCATTGACTAACACAAACAACATGGCCAACAAGTTCTTCTGTCAAGTTTATTTTTCTACCGGAAGCGGCTTAGTCTTGCAAGGATGTACAGGTAGGAGTTTGTAGGGTATGGAGGGGAGTTCCCAGAAGTGACATGACTATTATTACCTTAGGACCTCTTCGGCCTGCCAGGCAGCATCTTCCTCTTCCTCCCAAGCATTTGAATTTTCTTGCCAGGTTTCTAAATCGCCCAATTCCACCTGAAAATGTACATGAGAGTTATATACACCGTGTCCTCTTCTGTATACTGCTCCTTGCTAGTGATAGAATAGGACATCCCATCAGGTGACTAGGAAAGCTAGCTACTGCCAAAGCAATGGTGGACGGGCAAGGGGCAGCACTGCAACCCATAGTCATGTGGCTACAGTGGGCAGATTAGGAATAAACATGAATATGATAAAAACCTGAAGTTGCAAAGCAATGCTAAACCAAAAATAATAAATATATATTGGTATCTGTGAGCACCAGTGTGATGTATAACATCAGAGCTCATCAAATACTCACAGACTGAACAAAAGGAATATCCTGTGTAGCTGCCAGTCTGGAAGAAAACCCGAGGCTGCCATCTGGGACGCTGTAATTGATTGGCTCTCTTTTCTTGACAATGATCTGCAGACAAAAGCAACAAAGGGAGAAGAGATCAAAAACTACAGCCGGCGGAAAGCAAAGAGACAGAACGTGGCAAATATGTTCATTAGTTCTGCGCGCAAGTACAACCGGCAGGACACTTGGTATACACTGCCATCTGGTGGCAGAATAACGGAACTGCAAAAAAGACCAATACAGTACCATAAAGACTCCTGAGAATACTATAATACGTATGCCATGACGGTCTACTTGACTACATCTATATATCCAGGGGCGTAACTGCCATAGAGGCAGCTGCCACAGGGCCATTAGGGGGCCCGGTGACAGCCGCTTTTTTTTTTTTTTTTTTTAATAGGCCGTTACAGGTCCTATTCACTTGCCGATCCTGGCTGGGCCGGGATCGGCAAGTGACGCCGCAGCCCCACAAATACCATCATTATACTTGGGGGTCTTTGCAGACCCCCGAGTATAATGATCGGAGGCCCGGGAGAGGTAAGGGAACGTAACAAACAGTGTTACTTACCTCTCCACGATCCTGCCAGGCCTCCTTTCTGACGTCACATGAACCCGGCCTGCGTCCCGGGTCATGTGAAGTCCGCCGTCATTACAAAAGGACGGCAGCGGAGAACACAGCGTAGGAGCCGGGGACGGGTAAGAAACAGTAATTTTTTATGTTTTTATTCCCCCAGGTCTCTGATTATTATACTCTGGGGTCTGAAAAGACCTCAGAGTATAATAATTGTTTATGGGTGTCCACAGTGGGGCATAATACTGTGTGCAGGGGCCACTATGGGGGATAATACTGTGTGCAGGGGCCACTATGGGGGATAATACTGTGTGCAGGGGCCACTATGGGGGATTATACTGTGTGCAGGAGCCACTATGGGGCATAATACTGTGTGCAGGGGCCACTATGGGGCATAATACTGTGTGTAGAAGCCACTATGGGGGATAATACTGTGTGCAGGGGCCACTATGGGGCATAATACTGTGTGCAGGGGCCACTATGGGGCATAATACTGTGTGCAGGGGCCACTATGGGGCATAATACTGTGTGCAGGGGCCACTATGGGGCATAATACTGTGTGCAGGGGCCACTATGGGGCATAATACTGTGTGCAGGGGTCACTATGGGGCATAATACTGTGTGCAGGGGCCACTATGGGACATAATACTGTGTGCAGGGCCACTATGGGGCATAATACTGTGTGCAGGGGCCACTATGGGACATAATACTGTGTGCAGGGCCACTATGGGGCATAATACTGTGTGCAGGGGACACTACGGGACATAATACTGTGTGCAGGGGCCACTATGGGGCATAATACTGTGTGCAGGGGCCACTATGGGGCATAATACTGTGTGCAGGGGCCACTATGGGACATAATACTGTGTGCAGGGGACACTACGGGACATAATACTGTGTGCAGGGGCCACTATGGGGCATAATACTGTGTGCAGGGGCCACTATGGGGCATAATACTGTGTGCAGGGGACACTACGGGACATAATACTGTGTGCAGGGCTTACTAAGAGACATAATAGAGTGCGGAGGAGGGGGGGGGGGGGTCGGTCGAGGTCGTCGGTTGGGGGGGCCATGTCAAAAGTTTGCCACGGGGCCCCACCATTCCTAGTTACGCCACTGTATATATCCATTGATAAGTCATGACTAGAGAAAATTCCAACTGTGCTCTTAACAGATGCTAAGAACTAGAATCGAGTGACAGGTCCTCTATAGATGGACAAAGCTATGGAAGACGTGATAAAGAAATGGGAGAGATTACACCCCACACAATGGACCAGACTCCAGTGCATGGACTGACCTTCTGCGTCTTCCTGATGGTCGGCGCCATGTCTTTGAAGTAGTCGGGTTCTTCTGGCTCCACCGAGTTTTGTGTAGACAGAGTCCCATTTCCACCTTCAATCTTCACACTTGTGGGGACCTCATCGTCCCAAGAGCTCCACTCCTCCACCTAAGAGATGTACAAGTGTGAGCAAGTGCCAAAATATTACACAACAGTCTAACACGTGACATATTAAACTGTATAGGGAGTCATGGCTTCCACCATTAGAGGATAGAAGTCCTGGCCATGTGATGGGGGGAGGGGGGGAATCTAATTTGAGTGGCGTCAAATAAATTCTTACTAATTCCGACTTCCAAAATAAAATTGATTATCTTTAATTGTATTATATAATAATTAGATGTTTAGTTTGTTACATATTTACTTCCATGGGAATCAATCAATAGCTTTGTACTGAACGGAAGGAGTTTTATGTGACCACAGCCGTCGGCCATTTATGAAGGAGTCAGAGTAAGGCGGTGGATAAATAGAGGGGTCCAAGTTGGCGCTTTGGTCTAATGACTCCACACCCGAAAAGTCTGGTCCTGGTCAATAAGGTGGCTCAGTGGTTAGCAGTGTTGCTTTACTCATGGGTTCGTATCTGACCAAGGGCGACATCCGCATGGAGTTTGTATGTTCTCCCCGAGTCTGTGCGGGTTCCACCGGGTACTCCGGCTTCTTTCCACATGCCAAAAATATACTGACAGGTAAATTTGCTCCGTATACAAACAACTGCCCTTGTAGCGCTCCCTGCACTGTGTGTCTTCATGAGAAAAGTGCAGGACAAAGGTCTGTCATTGTCACAAGGGATTTCACTGAATGATGGCTCAAGTTATACACAGTCCAGTCATATTAATGTGACCAGCGCCTACTTGTGACGTCAACGTTAAATAACCAATGGCAGAAGGCACGTGTCATCAGCCATCTGGGTGCACTCATCATTATGGAAGGCACGATGGACCAACACAAGTATGGATCTATCCTTGTGGACCATGTTCACCCCTACATGTGAATTGTATTTCCTCAGGATGATGGCATCTACCAGCAGGACAATGTGACGCGTCATAAAGCTCGCAGTGTACGTGCGTGGTTTGAGGAGCACCAGGATGAGTTTACCGTACTCCCTTGTCCAGCAAATTCCCCAGACTTGAACCCAATCGAGAATCTGTGGGTCCACCCTGGTTGTTCGCGCCATGGATACTCAACCGCGTAACCTAGCGCAGCTGGCCACGGCACTGGAGTCGGCATGGCTCAACATCCCAGTGACATCATTACAACATCCCCTCTCCTCCTGCACGTCTCGCAGCGGTCCGCTCTGCCAAAGGTGGTTATTCTGGATTTTGATAGGTGGTCACATTAATGGGACTGGACTGTGTACATTATAGAAAATATCTAGTTTTGTTCCAATTTTGAGGGAATAAAACGGTAAATTGAATTCATATATTCCAAGCCGTTCAATGATTTCAATAAATAAGAGGCGGCGAATACAGTAGAGACCTGGGGAGAGGTGACCGACCTGCTTAGGGACGGAGGAGTAGTCTACAGTTGTTGGCAAAGTTATCTGATCCCCACTTAACTTTCTACCACGTCCAGACCTACAAGACAAAAAAATAGATTAAATATATATTAAAAAAATAATTTTTTTAATAAAGTTGATCGGGCTAGCGTAACTTATTAGAAAACAGCGTTAGATGAATTCTGTCATCAAAGTATGCTGTCATTTTCAGAAGTGGCCGTCCATTTTAGAAAAAAAATCAACTACTTTTTCTACCCTCTCCAGCCCCCTCACCAACACTTAGAAAAGGGAAGGGCAGAGAGCTGAAGAAGAAGAAGAGAGCTGGATGTTGTCTGATCTATTCCGGGAGCAGCAGGACAGACGGCTATGTAAAGCAATTAGACAGTACAGCAGCAAAGGAGGGGAGAAAAAAAAAAATATCAGAGCAAAGCTGCATTTGTCATAAGCAAGACGGTTTAACAGTAAAGACCTTTCACGTCCTATGGCACTGTCCGTATTTTGCTTTCCCGGTGCCTTTAGTTTCAGCACTGATATCTCTCCACTGTCAGAAGAGCCGACTGTACTGCTCAGTGTCATGGCTGGATTGGGAGGAACATATAACAGCAACCCACCCACCACAGTAATCTTTACTAGTCTTGTACTGTCAGGGTTATGTTCCTAAGAGTCTAGCAGTGACGCTAAGCAGCAAGGCCCTCCCTTCTGACAGTGGAAGGATATTGGTGCCGAAACGAACAGCAGTAATATCTGTGTATGATTGGCAGCTTTCATTGTGTCAGAGGACGTGAAGGAGACTCCTTACGACAATACACTATACATTTCACAGTTGTCATTAAATGGAAAGGTTTCACCTCCTTTAAAAAAAGAAAATAAATTCTATTCAGCAATAGCAAGAGGAGATCTTGAAGAAGTAGAAGAGTCACCCATTAATGTCAAGGCTCGAAAGCAGAGTCCTCAGCAATACCTGCATATCAATCTCTTGAGAAAGGTGAGAATGGAAGCAAGGCAAGTGCAAATCTTAAAGAGGCGGAACTGAGTGACAGCCATCCTGAGAGCGTTTCACCTGCAAGTCAAAGGTGCAAGGTTAGATTATGTAGAATATAAACCGTCCCCAGTAAATATCAGACTCATTGTACAGATCATAAGCAGTAACCGTCTCCATTTATAGGCTGCTCAAAACGATCCCTGAAGAGTTCTGGCATTATCTTACATCATATGGTGCCACCATGTGGTCATAGTGTATAGCAACGTGTACATCCACCTACTGAGTGCTGGCGGACATTTATGCTCAGTTACGCCCCCCGCAGCCAGGTCTTTGCATAGTCATCCTATGTACAGCAGCCAGTAGAGATCGTTTTCCACCCTACTTGCTGGAGAAGGAGCAAAACCTCTGCAGGGGACTGGCATAAGCCAGAAGCCATCAGAGGGGGAAGGAGACTGATTCTGTGCAGAAAAAGGACAAGAGGTGAAACAGCTGGGTAAGGCTAGGTCACATCTGTGCTGGGCACGCTATCATTCAGGTCCGCTAAAACAGTAGTTATCCGCAGGCACCGGAGGACCCCCTAAAAGCAGCAGAGAAAAATCCTCCATGCAGGACTTCTCTCTCCACTGATTCCTGCCCGGGACTTCGGCCCAGATGTGAACTAACCCTATAAAGAAGTGGTTGTATGGACTAAAGTGGTATAATGTAAGGGAACTCCTGGGTGGTCTCCTGTGCAGTGAGTTTACCCCTCGTTCACATCTGCGTTCGGTATTCTGTCCAGGGGAGTCCGCAAACGCAATTGCAAGCGTTGGTGCAGTGAAAGCACACGGACCCCATAGACTATAATGGGGTCTGTGCGTTTGTCGCCAGATCTCTGCAGAGATCATACAGACAGGAAAGTAGTTCACTATCTACTTTCCTGTCCGAATGATTCGTGTGGGCAGCGCATGGCAAGCACATGGACCCCATTATACTCTATGGGGTCCGTGCACTTTTACTGCACAGCGCATGCAATTGCATTTGGTGCGGACTCCCCTGGACAGAATATCAAGGTAGATGTGAACGAGGAGTAAGCTACTAAGACTGTTCTTATAAGGCTCCTTGTACAGGGTTGAAAAATCTGGTCTATACAAGAGCTGAATGTATCATCCCAAACCAAGTCACCTACAGATCAGCACAGGAGAGCTGCAGGAAATCCGAGCGCTATCCATCACTGCGAGACAACGATTCTAGGTCTCCAAACCAGATTCAGTCTGGGACAAGCAGGTATAATACGGGCCATACATTCTGCACAGGCTCCACAACATCTCATTCGGTAGGTTTCTTTATGGCGTACATCAGGAAATCTCCAGACATAAATAATACATGTGTGTATGGGGCAAGGAAATACATCAGCCAGTTGAGGACATAAGGCAGGACATTTCCAGATACAATGCATGGATTTTTTTTATTGGAAAATTGTCTGCGTTTTTGTGCAAACACACACCTTTAGTTAAAAAATTAATATAATGAAACGTAGCTAAAATTAATGGGTGTCACACTGGACTCAGCCATAGCCACAGTGTCACCACCATAGCGGAGGCATGCTTACTATTTAGTAACTCCATGTGCCTGACATTAATAGCAATTAATCCTATCAGGTACCTCACATTAACCCCTCTGTGTCTCACATAAGGGTTACTAATATAGGAGAGACACGGAGAGCCTTACTAGTACCTCAAGGCCTCACAGATCAGTAAACTTTTTATTTCAGGCACACAGGGATTAATGGGAGGTACATGATGGGGTTAATTGCTGTTAATGACAAGTACTGTATATACTCGAGTATAAGCCGACCCGAATATAATCCGAGGCCCCTAATTTTACCACAAAAGACTGGGAAAACTTATTTGACTCGAGTATAAGCCGAGGAGGGGGGGGGGGGGGGGTTGGGGGAAATGCAGCAGCTATTGTAAAGTCTCAAAAATTAAAATGATCGGAGTTTTTGGGTGCAGTAGGTGCTGGGGAAGGGGAGGGGGTGTTTTGGTTGTCTGTCTGCCCCTTCCCTGAGTTTGAGGACTGTTTTTTTCTTCCCCACTTGGAATTGAGTCTGGCTGAATATAGGGTATCTGCAGTGCTCCTATTAACCCCTTCCTGACAGAACAGGAGCACTGCAGATCCCCTATATTCAGTAGACACAGGGAGACCTAATGTGTATGTGCCTCACAGTCATTTTCTACTTTTATATGTATTCTAGGGAAAGGAGCAATTTAGAACTTTTATTTATTTTTTACTAGCTGGTACCCGCGACTTGGTCTGCGGTGATTGTAGCAGTGGGTATATACAGGCGCGGGTAAGGTTTTTGTACTGTGTATAAGGGATGGGATATGAAATGTAACTTTGTATCTTGTTGTTGCTGTAATTCAGAGAATACGTGAGACTTTTGTGTTGCAGTTACTTTGTATTTGAGCTGCTATATATACGGTGTTGTGAGAAACTTTACATAGTGACTTTGGGACAGAAGTATTTGAAGTTAACCCTTTCCCGCCGATGGCATTTTTTGATTTTCGTTTTTGACTCCCCTCCTTCTAAACCCCATAACTTTTTTATTTCCCCACTCTCAGAGCCATATGAGGTCTTAATTTTTCCTGGGACAAATTTTTCTTCATGATGCCACCATTAATTATTCTATATAATGTACTGGGAAGCAGGGAAAAAATTCTGAATGGGGTGGATTTGAAGAAAAAATGCATTTCTGCGACTTTCTTACGGGCTTTGGTTTTACAGCATTCACTGTGCAACCAAAATGACATGTCCCCTGTATTCTGTGTTTCGTTACGACTCCGGGGATACCAAATTTATATGGTTTTATTTACATTTTGACCCCTTAAAAACATCCCAAACTGTGTTAAATTTTTTTTTGAAAAGTCGCCATATTCTGACAGCCGTAACTTTTTTATACGTGCGTGTACGGGGATGTATAGGGCGTCTTTTTTTGCGGGACCGGGTGTACTTTGTAGTTCTACCATTTTCGGGAAATGTTATTGCTTTGATCACTTTTTATTCAATTTTTTATCAGAATCAAAACAGTGAAAAAATGACGGTTTGGCACTTTTGACCATTTTTCCCGCTACGGCGTTTACCGAACAGGAAAAATATTTGTATATCTTTGTAGAGCGGGCGATTTCGGACGTGGAGATACCTAATGTGTATGTGTTTCACAGTGTTTAACTACTTTTATATGTGTTCTAGGGAAAGGGGGGGATTTGAATTTTTAATCCTTTTTATTTTATTTTTTATACTTTTTGTAAACTTTTTTTTTTGCATTTATTAGAGCGCCTAGGGGTATTGACATGGGTGGGCGGTGTCGCGGATTGTCAGAGCGGTGGGGGTCGGCAAACATGGCTGCTCTGGAGCGTTAAAGAGTGCCTCCTGGAGTATCGTTAAGGTGAGGGGCAAAGTGGTAAAGTATATGTATATGTGATTGTGTGGGGTTAGGGGCGAGGCTGTAGAGGGCAATATGAATTTTGTGGCTTGCTATGGTCCAAAGTGTGTGAGATTGCAGAGATGGTGGTGTGAGTTTGGGTTTTGTGGGGGTCCTGGCACAAACGTATGTGTGCTATTGTGATAAAAAGTAGCCTATTGCGCAATCGGGTGTAGTGACAATGTTTGTGGAAAATTTCAGCCAAATCGGTGGAGCGGTTTTTCCGTGATTGAGGAACAAACATCCGAACATCCAAACTCACAAACCCACAAACTTTCACATTTATAATATTAATAGGATTATATTTTCTTAAAGCTTTTTTTCCCCCACTATTTTATGGGAGATTCTATACATTACTATTGCGGCTGGTCATGGTCCAGGGGAGGTGAGTAACATTTATTGTGTTTTATCTCCCCTCCCCTGCGCCTCTGCTTATTATACCATGGGGTCTAAAGACACCCCACAGTGTAATAGTAGCAGTTTTGGTTTGGACGAAACCACTGGTCAAGCTTGCCGAAGTAGAGCCCGTCCTTCCCTCCTGCCCAGGGACTGGGGTGAAATATGCCTTGTGTGCCTCTCTACATATTACAAGTAAACATTTTATATTCCAGGACACCAGATCTTATAATAAGTCACTGTGATATATCTGCTGACCACTGGATTAATTAGCAATGTATCGCACGGCTCGTGTGATGTCCCATCATATAATGAAGCATTGTTCTTAGTGTGGCGAGTGATGTACCCAGCAGACTAACAATACACGTCCTGTTACTGCATCCTATAGTAGATGTGCGTTCTCCCAACCACGCACTCTGGTCACGTGACCAATACACCTACCTACGAGCCGCGGCTCCTTTAAGCTTCATTCAAGGGTTTGAGCAGATGGTGGACACCAGTCACTGAGACAGAAGAGAATACACATCATAAGTACACACTATAGTACAGCAGGATCACACACGGACAGATGTTATAATGTACTATTACAAGGATAGGGAGGGAGAGAAGTTCAACACTGATATATAGGGTTATATGATAGAGGAGAGAAGCTGAGCTCTATGATATATAGGGTTATAGGATAGAGGAGAGAAGCTGAGCTCTATGATATATAGGGTTATAGGATAGAGGAGAGAAGCTGAGCTCTATGATATATAGGGTTATAGGATAGAGGAGAGAAGCTGAGCTCTATGATATATAGGGTTATAGGATAGAGGAGAGAAGCTGAGCTCTATGATATATAGGGTTATAGGATAGAGGAGAGAAGCTGAGCTCTATGATATATAGGGTTATAGGATAGAGGAGAGAAGCTGAGCTCTATGATATATAGGGTTATAGGATAGAGGAGAGAAGCTGAGCTGTGTGATATATAGGGTTATATGATAGAGGAGAGAAGCTGAGCTCTGTGATATATAGGGTTATATGATAGAAGCTGAGCTCTGTGATATATAGGGTTATATGATAGAGGAGAGAAGCTGAGCTCTGTGATATACTGTGTTATATGATAGAGGAGAGAAGCTGAGCTGTGTGATATATAGGTTATATGATAGGAGAGAAGCTGAGCTGTGTGATATATAGGGTTATATGATAGAGGAGAGAAGCTGAGCTCTGTGATATATAGGGTTATAGGATAGAGGAGAGAAGCTGAGCTGTGTGATATATAGGGTTATATGATAGAGGAGAGAAGCTGAGCTCTGTGATATATAGGGTTATAGGATAGAGGAGAGAAGCTGAGCTCTGTGATATATAGGTTATATGATAGGAGAGAAGCTGAGCTGTGTGATATATAGGGTATATGATAGGAGAGAAGCTGAGCTGTGTGATATATAGGTTATATGATAGGAGAGAAGCTGAGCTCTGTGATATATAGGGTTATATGATAGAGGAGAGAAGCTGAGCTCTGTGATATATAGGTTATATGATAGGAGAGAAGCTGAGCTCTGTGATATATAGGTTATATGATAGGAGAGAAGCTGAGCTCTGTGATATATAGGTTATATGATAGAGGAGAGTAGCTGAGCTCTGTGATATATAGGTTATATGATAGGAGAGAAGCTGAGCTCTGTGATATATAGGTTATATGATAGGAGAGAAGCTGAGCTCTGTGATATATAGGTTATATGATAGAAGAGAAGCTGAGCTCTGTGATATATAGGGTTATATGATAGAGGAGAGATGCTGAGCTCTGTGATATATAGGGTTATATGATAGAGGAGAGTAGCTGAGCTCTGTGATATATAGGGTTATATGATAGAGGAGAGAAGCTGAGCTCTGTGATATATAGGTTATATGATAGGAGAGAAGCTGAGCTCTGTGATATATAGGTTATATGATAGGAGAGAAGCTGAGCTCTGTGATATATAGGGTTATGTGATAGAGGGAGAGAAGCTGAGCTCTGTGATATATAGGGTTATATGATAGAGGAGAGAAGCTGAGCTCTGATATATAGGTTATATGATAGGAGAGAAGCTGAGCTCTGTGATATATAGGGTTATATGATAGAGGAGAGAAGCTGAGCTCTGTGATATATAGGGTTATATGATAGAGGAGAGAAGCTGAGCTCTGTGATATATAGGGTTATATGATAGAGGGGTGAAGCTGAGCTGTGTGATATATAGGGGTATATGATAGAGGAGAGTAGCTGAGCTCTGTGATATATAGGGTTATATGATAGAGGGATGATAAATCTGGAGACCCCAACAAATGTGAGGGCAGTCCAAAAACAAACAAACTGCTTTATGGAAAAAACCAGATGTGTGAATAAGGCCATGTATGAAGGGTAGCATTGTACATCAGAATGTCCTCAGATGACCCTTGGCTTTCTGTCATACACTCCCCTCTATAATCATGAGAACAGTATGGAGTATCCGCTGCCCCATGGGAGAGCAGTAGCCTGCAGACTGTTGTGTGTGCATGAAGCCTAAGTTCACATGACAGTGACTATCACACCACTAGTTACATTGGGGCTATTTGCACTGCTGATATTTTGACTGCCCCTTGTCAGAGTCACAATATAAGTCAATGCTCGATTTCTGTCCATTTTCACTACAAAGTGCCTGAGATCAGTGATCACCGCAGCCCCTTGGGTGCAAAACAGACGTTTTTCAGGCCCCTTGTGCATGCTCATCATGTGACTGTAGAAGACTAGGGCCACACAGATGTGTCACATGATCACTGTCACTGCGTATGGCTGCAACCTGTCGTGATTATTCCTGAGCTGCAAATCTTGCAACCCTCAAACCCGTCGGGCATGCTGGGCATTGTAGTGTATGAGTGGAAAGCCACATACAGCTAGCAAAAAAACAAAACAAAACATTTTGGTCTTTTTTTGTTGTTGTTGCAGCGGCAGGGTCTTGTTTCGGTGTTGGTCCCCGCCTCAGCGGCCTAAGTAAAGGCACCGAGCTGCACCCGCCACCTGTGACGTCCCATGTCCTTTCCTTAGGCCTCTGAAGACCCTGCAGCAGGACCAGACTGCGCCGAGACACCAGAGACAGGGGAGTGTTTTCGGGTTTTTTCACCTTCCCTCACCCCAGGTGTCCTGGACATCCCCTTTAATGCTGCAAGGACTCCTAGGAAGCTGCAGTGGTTGTGGTCACCCAGCTTTCCCAAGACCAGACAATCAGCTGACACCAATGAAGAACTTATCTGTGTCCTCAGAGCTCTATGACGACACAACAAGCACCTATAGAGGTGACCACACATGACATATGTCCCCAGCACTGCACACAATGAGCGCCCCCTATAGAATAACACTGTTACCCACAATGCACCTGCACTGGACGGCCTCCAGGTCAGCGTGTGCCCGGCACCGGGTGTGCAGCGCCCATCAGGCGGCAGCATGCGAGGCCAGGTCCCGGCATACACAAGGAGGGAAGCCCTGCACTTCTCTTCCTCCACTCTGCCCAGCAGCTGTCCAGGGTGACGTCGACGTAGCACGCGTCCTAAACGTCATGACGCTCCTGCGCGTCGTTATCACGTGGTTAGGACGGAAGCGATGCATCCTGGGAGTTGTAGTCAGTATAGAAGACGTGAAACTACATTTCCCATCATGCCTCTGCTTATAAAAACACGTTTTACCTGGTGGGAAGGAGACAAGGAGTGTTATGTGATGGACTGCTGTGTCCATCTTCATGGCATTGCCCCACTACTGAGCCCAAAGCTGTGTGCTGGAGTCACCCTTTAAAAATGCAGACACATTTTCATACCAACCAATTTTTGAAGAACTGAAAGAGGGACAAAATGTGCAGCGCGCTCAGCGCACCATGGCAGATTTAGCTCCACCCACTTTTATGTTGACTCCGCCCATTCTCATTCATTTTCCATGTGCTCCCACTCAGTATAATCCTACTACAGTCACCCGTACTTTTGTTTTGTTTCTTTTGTTTTATTGTGTTACCCCTGTTCTCTCTCCTCTTTGTTTGTTCTCTTCTTGTGGTTCTCTTTTTTCCTTCCTCTCATTGTTCCTGTCCTTATTTGTTCTTCTAGTTACACCGTAGTTACTGGTACTTTGTTCTTTTTGGCGCTTTTATGCCCTGAGACTTGAATGGCGCATTGATCTTATAGGCTGATATGTAAATGTACGGTGTTCTGGTTGTTTCTTGTTCTGTTTGTTTTATATATTGTAAAATCCTTTTTTCTCAATAAAAATCAAATTTAAAATAAAATACAGTCACCCGTACATTATATGGCCCCCTTCATCTGCCACAGTTTCATGTCCCCTCCATCTCTGCCCCCAGATTCATGCCCCTCATCTCTGCCCCCAGATTCATGCCCCCCCATCTCTGCCCCAACATTCATTCCCCCCATCTCTGCCCCCAGATTCATGTCCCCTCCATCTCTGCCCCCAGATTCATGTCCCCTCCATCTCTGCCCCCAGATTCATGTCCCCCCATCTCTGCCCCCAGATTCATGTCCCCCCATCTCTGCCCCCAGATTCATTTCCCCCCATCTCTTCCCCCAGATTCATGTCCCCTCCATCTCTGCCCCCAGATTCATGCCCCCCCATCTCTGCCCCAACATTCATTTCCCCCCCATCTCTGCCCCCAGATTCATGTCCCACATCTCTGCCCCCAGATTCATGTCCCTCCATCTCTGCCCCCAGATTCATGTCCCCTCCATCTCTGCTCAGTTTCATGGGTCCCCTTCATTATGTTCCACCTCAATGTTTAACACAATAAAAACACATATACTCACCTTCCAACGCTCCCTCACCGCTCTCTCCGCAGTTTCATCAACCGAGTTGTAGGTGCGATGTGACATCATCACATCACGCTTACACAGCCACTAGCCGGAGCACAGCGGCTAGTGGATGTACTCAACTCACGTATGTATTCAACTCAGTGGAAACCGGGACACACCTCCCGCTGACTGGGACCGCGGTCCGCGGGACAGGACATCGAATCCGTGAATGTCCCGCAGAAGGAATGATTTTTTTTCTCTATTCCCATCATGACAGTTTTTTTTCTCCCTCCACCACCTAAAAAATAAAGCAGCACTGAGAAGTGTTTATTAAGTTTCCTATTAATGTGTGCCTATAGATCATGTGCTGAGCTATGCATCGCCATAGTAACAGACAACACCAAGCCCTGTGTAGTCTGTTCCTGCATCCATTAAAAAAAAAAGTCATCCGCCATGTTGTTTACATTCTAGTCATATGGAGTCAGGGGTTTCAGCCTGTATCCGTTATTCTGCTACAGTTAACGTCCATTGTTGTCATCGCATGATGGACTGTAATGACAGTAACATGAACATAATATGTGGTGTGAACGGCGCCTTAGATGATTGTCAAAGCTCCCATTGAAGATTTTGTCAAATTTGACAGAAACATAAAAAAACGGGCCCACTTTACTGGTTAGTAAATAAAAGCTGCCCTGTGAATTGTTTGCCACAGGTTACAAAGGTATTCTATCTTTTCGGAAGTTAGGGTATGTTCACACGGTGGAATTTGGTGCTGAGTTACCCCAAATTTCAGCTGGATGCTGAAAAAAATAAGTGTCCAGTTTTATCTTGCCGTAGAGACAGTCAGATGATCAGACACATTCATCTGGGGTGGAAGGCTAAAGCGGCGTGCGCTGAACGATTGGAAAATGAAGAGGAATCTGAGGCGGAAGTCCGTCTCTGTTTGGGCTAGTTCACACAGGGTTCCACGAGTGCACATTCCGTTGTGGCTTTCCGCTCCGGATTAGGCTCAAATGAATGGGCCTAATCCGGAGGATGGTGTCATGAGGCGGATGTCCGTGGCTGAAACAGCTGCTGAATCCGCCTGAAGAAAGGGTCGTCTCCCATTGATTTCAACGTGAGGCAGGTTTTTTAGCCGGATTTTCAAGCGGAATCCTGACCATTTTGCCCCGTGTGAACTAGTCCTTGATGGAAAGTGAAGAGGAATTTGAGGTATACTTCTGCCTCAGAATCCGCGCCACTTCCCCGCCCTTTGAGCCCACATTGGAAAGCTGGACCTTGGCTTCAACTTTCTGCGGCAATTTTTACTCGATGATAAGTCTCAGAACAATGGGGTAACCGGCAGTGTCTGGCACCGCGGAATCCATGCAACAGTGTCCTGAAAAATGAAGCATCCAGCAAGGCCTCTCTTGGAAAACAATGAGACGCAAATTCTGGATGGATTTGGAGCTGATTTTGAGACCTCACAAGTAGCTCCAATGTATACCATGTGAACATATCCTTACATGAATTCCCACAATAATAATAGACTAGCCTCAATTTTGATTGGTTGCAATGGGTACAGGGCCAGTCAGACAGCTTTGATACATGCGGACCACCAGGTTAGGACATTGCACATAGCTCCATTTATGGAAATCAAAACTTTCGATAGGAGGAACAACCTCTGAGAAAAATGTACCGCCCCACAGTCACCATATATTGTCCATATGAAAGTGGCTTAGTATATGCTTAAATATCATATGAGGGACTTGTATCAATAATGATGTAGGATGTGTGTACTTTACAGATCGGTGAAAATGGAGCTATAGGGTTATTTTAAAAAATATATTTTTATTAAAATAGTACAAAAACTATTTTTATTTAAATAATGGCTGAAATTTGTAAACTTTTCCCTTTTCAAATCATTTTTGCTAAGTTTAACTAAAAACTAGTAAATTAATTCAGTAATAAAATAATTAATGCTGGAAAATTGGTGCAAAGCGAACACATATTCAGTGCTTTGAGATGTCACTCACAGCAATTCTGCAAGTTTCGTATAATTTGATACACATTACGACTATTATACTCCTATAGACTGCTATAGACCGCTATTGGTAGAGGGATCACGGCCTGGGCTCCGGCCTACTCATTGCCGGCCTCCGCGGCCTATAGTAAAAGGGGAAGCAGGGGCGGCAGTGAACAGGCCTGGGGAGGCAGGTAAATAGGCCGCTACCTTCTGGGGATACTCCAGCAGGTAGCAGCCTATTATAAAACAAAAAAAAAGTTATTTTATTTACCGACCTCGCCAATGCTCCCTCTACCATCGTTTCCTCTTCTCCCGCAGAAAGACGTCTGCGTCACAGTGTAGGCGGCATGGTGACGCCGCCTGCGCTGAGACGTAGTGAGATCTAAACCAGCGCAGGAGAGCAAATAACTACTATGCAAATAACAGGGTTATCCTAGTAATCCATCATTTCTACAAGCGGACAATGAGGACACATTTTATATACAGAAATTTATTGCTGTAGTTTTCAGAATTTACAGGGTGATCCTGAGGCCAAATCCTACAGAAGAAGATTATAACTTTAGGGGCATGTTTGATTTTTTTTTTTGCATTAAATACGGAAAGATTTACATAGATCACATTACAGAGCAGACAGTATTTAGGTAAAGAGAGATCCTTCCGTTTTATACACCACTGTTCTTAATCCCGCAGGGTTTCATTCTTTTGCTAGCACCCCCAGCACCATCTATATTTCCCTTTGCTTCTCTATCTGGGCCCAGACCACCGTGAAGACTTGTTCCCAACATGGTTGTGTGTACAAGCTCCCCATAACATCCCCTATCAGTATGTTGGTGCCCTTACATATTAATCCTGACCCTTTTTGTGCCACAACCTCCCCCAAAGAATCGTTCTTTGACTATATGCTGCTGACCAACTCCTTTTTTGCTATAAAAGGTTAATGGTCTTTCTGACAGTGGAAGGCTGTCTATCCAATCTTCTGACTCCAGCTCACCAGAGGACAAGGGTCGTACATTTAGGATGCACGGACTGCCAGCCATCAAAGGGAATCAGAAAGGAGGTCAAAGAAGTTTAATCAGTCTTAGTGTGGTGAGGGTGACGTGTGGGGCCCCCTGGTTTCTGGGCCTGGTCACAGCTAGTACCACTGTGACCCCTATAGTTAAAGGTGTATAAACTGAAGGAAGGGAGGACATGACAGGTCTTCTTTAAAGTATCAAAAAGTATTCCACAATGGACCATACAATCCAGTCTTCTGGAAATCTTCTAATCTGCGGAAATAGAAAAAACACAGATTAATATTCCATATATTGCTCTCTGGGCGCTGCACCAACAGCATATCCAAGGAGCAGATATAAGACAAGGAGCAATGATGTAGGTGACCTGTATACACAGCAGTTCCCTCTGACATCTCCATTTTGCCTATATCTCTATTGTATGACTTAAAGAATACAGACTGTCCTGAGCAGTGGTCTGTATTCTGCTGACCTGCAAACAATAAATCATCATCTTTCCACAAACCAGGGGACACGTGTCTGATCACTGAAGGTCCGACTGCTGTAAATCAGACTGATCACAAGAGCGGGTCCTATGTTCTCTATTTGAATGGATCGGTGGTCAGGCAGTTGTGATTTTGGGACAACCCCTGTACAGTGGTGATTTCCTATACCTCATTCTGATGGCCAGCAGAGGTCCCATAAGCATCTCCCGAGACCTTCAAAGAGTCTTATCAGGGTGTATGTGAGACAAAACATAATCTATTACCATAAACATTCTTGCTTTGCTGCATTTCTCTCCAATCAGCCTAAAACTTTTACACGGTACTATATCTATAGCAGATATATGTTCACAGAATAAGATGTAAAAAGAGACAGAGACTTCTGAAGATGAAATCATTCCATTTCTGCAATATATTAGGCTGGGGCCAAGAACATAGTAATAGAATTTTTACTTTAAGGTAAATTCCAAAATGTAAATTAAACATATAGAGTGTCAGTCACGTTTACATGGTCCGTCCCCAAGCCTCATACATGTAGACCTTGTTACTTATAGTATAAAAGCAGAGAATGAAGGCGATGTCTCACCTGTGTATCCGTTCTTACACAGACTCCATTAACAGGTTCACAGTTATCAAGGTGATGGCCAAAGTCAGCAACACCTGGAATGGACTGTATATGGCCACAGCGGCGTCTCCACCAGTATTGTCAGTGGGTATTGCTTTGGCATCGAACGATCTTGTCTGTGCAGAGACACTATTCAGCACAAACTCAAGCTTGTAACCGCGGCCTAAAATAAAGGTAACAAAATAAAGGGTTTTCTATCAAGTTTCTATCAAAATATCCACAATATTAATATATAAAGTCACATATCAAGAACCAAATACATTTTAGACACATCAGGCCATCAAAAGTCAGTTTGGAGAACACAACTAGCCATTGCTCTATAGATTGGTGAGGGTCTCTGATAACAGAGGACCACTGGTAACATTCCATATGTGTTAATGACAAAAAACCCACCAGGATTAAAGGGGTTGTCTGGTCCCAAACCAAATTTTCATACTGATGACACAATAGGTTACACCTAGACCCTGCACCTACTGATGACCTATCCTGTGGATACATACATTCCCATATATACTATAATGCGGTTTACACTCTACCTGGTACTTTCAGAACAAGGTCGGTGTAGTTGGCCCAACAGTTGTCAAATAAGATGGTCATCTTTCCTTCCAGTCCATTGCTGACGATGGCGTTGTTGGAGTCTTTCAGGGTGGCCGTCAGTGTCAGCGAGCTTGTGCTTACAGAGACACAGTTTCCCTAGGAAAGAAGTGACAGAATGTGTTAAAACACTTTACTATATCACATAATCTGCACTTCAATAACCAGTATGTAGCCGAGTCATTGTCACCATATCTGTAGGGGATTGCTGCTATCTGGGCATGCTTTCTCATAGTCCAATTGAAGGGTTGTGTTATGTACCATGACATAGGGTTTCCATTCCTGCTATCATGCTGCTACTGCTGCTAGTTTGCACTTCCCACCAGCTCCACCAACTCCAGTCCTTACCATCTAATAATAGGCGCCGCTCCACAGATCCTGGCACAGTTGGACATTTTTCTCTAGCCCGCACCATAGCTGAACAATCAATGCTGTGAGTTTTGCTGCCTGATATGTTTTTTAGGATCACTACTTGGCATACAAGGCTTAATAAATCTACCCCGATGTGTCTTATAGATGATGATGATATGTGATACATGCACACTACTTACATTGGAGTCTAGAGCCATTACACATGGCTGCTGGTAAAGCTTCTCTCCAGGAACTCCAGCCACTGGTTCTTGGATGACTCTGAGTGTAGATACAGCAGCCAAATAGTTTCCATTAGATGACTGAGCTTTGTTTTCAGACTCAGCTGCCACCTGTAAAACATCACATTACTATGTCATTGTGTCTTAAATTAGATTTTTTGGTGTTGTGGTACACAGTCCTTACTGGATTATATTCTTAATTTCTATTTCAAAGCCTATTTTTGCAACAATTTTCAGTTTTAAAATGTAATATATATATATATATATATATATATATATATATATATATATATATATATACTCCTTCCATTTGTACATGACTATTTAATAGGAATAGATTATTCTCAACTCCTACCTCAGTCTTCCATCTGTCCATGGCTACTTGCCCTGTATTTACACTATAGACCTATTCTGGATCTAGGAGAGGATGTAGGGTCCCATCTGAATGAGATTACCTTGTCATGGCAGATGGGCTTTTACACACTTTATCAATCATGTATATGAATGTATATGTATAGACAGTAAATTATAGTAGTAAATTAATATGTATATACAATATATAGCAGTAATGCATTTCAGCTCTATTTATATAGCTCTGGGTGCTCTTTATACAGATCTGCTGTTAATTTTGTATTTGTGTTGCTACTTTTTGATTCATTGTTAGTGAACCATTGGGAGTTGCAACATTTTTGCTTTTGATCTTTGTGCTGCTCTGCTTCCATTTTTTTTGTATCTATCTATCTATCTATCTATCTATCTATCTATCTATCTCATATCTATCTATCTATCTATCTATCTATCTATCTCTTATCTATCTATCTATCTATCTATCTATCTATCTATCTCCTATCTATCTATCTATCTATCTATCTATCTATCTATCACATATCTATCTATCTATCTATCTCATATCTCTCTATCTATCTATCTATCTATCTATCTATCATCTATCTATCTATCAATCTATCTATCTATCTATCTATCTATCTATCTATCTGAGTATAATAAGCAGAGGTGCAGGACAATAATAAACACCGATTCTCACCTGAGTCTCGTGCGTGTTTCCTGGCATCTTCAGTCCTCTTATGGTCTCTTCTATGAAGTCTGTGACCGCTGAGACCTGTCATTGAGCCGCACTGACATCACATCGCTTTCACCTCTGAGGTCCATGTCATCACAGAAGAGACCAAGAGAGGACAGAAGACAGCAGAGAATGCACAGGGAAGGAAACCCAGGAAAGGTGAGGCCTGGTTCACATCTGCATTGGTAATCCATTCGGGGGAGTCCGCATGGAGACCCCTCGAAAGAACTACCAAATGCATTGGGAAGCGGTGTGGACCCCATAGACTATAAAGGGGTCTGTGGGCTTTCCACACAGAACATGCAGATAGAAAAGTAATTCACAATTATTGTATTAATGTATTAATGTTTATTGATCTCACATGGTTTGTTCATCTCTAAGGAGGAATGATCTGATAACAGAAAAGGAATGGGCTAGAAATCACCTGACTCCAGGCAGGATCACTAGGAGGAGGAACTGGGTCAGAAATGGACAATGATGACACTGTGACGTTCAAGTGAGAGCTGAGACTTCCATTAATGGTGGCAGATGCCAGGTCCTTACTTATAGACCGGAAATCTGTGTATGACAGGTCACCTAAAGAACAAGATCAGAAGAAGAAAATCCTTATTAAAAAACAGAACACACTAAGATAAACTCCAGGAACAGAGAAATAGGAAATGGGAAGAGTCTGGATGGATTTCTCACTATTTTGTTCTAAATTGGAAGGTACAGTATACAGAGAAAAATTGAACTACATCTTTCATGTGGCAGTTTCTCTTAAAATGTAAAAATAAAAAAACAAATTCCAATTCCTCATTCAATCTTCAAATTTCCTTTGATACTATACTGTAATATATTGTAATCAAAATGGTGCAATATAGAAAGAACCTCCGCTGTTACTCATTAATCTGTGTGTGTCTGTATGGCAGGAGCTCTCCCCCACAGCTCTGTCTGCAGTAAGAAATAGAATAGAATATAGAATAGAATATAGAATAGAATAGAATATTGTGTCAGGAGCAGGGCTGTGCGATGGTTGCCGGCCATCTTCCTCCTCCGCTCCCAAGTCCCCTGCTCCCAGGTCTCAGGAGACAGAACCTCTGAGAATGGGGTGGAATTGGAGAAAAATACATTTGTGCAACTTCCTTATGGGCTTTGTTTTTACAGCGTTCACTCTGAAGCCACGATGACGTGTCAACTGTATTCTATGTTTCAGTACAATTTGGGGGATACCAAATGTATATACTTTTATTTACATTTTAACCCCTTAAAAATAATCTAAAACTCTGCAAAAAATTATTTTCTAAAAGTCGCCATATTCTGACACCTGTAACTTTTTTGTATTTCCTTGTGTTGGGATGCATAGGGCGTCTTTTTCTGCAGATTTCAGGGACTTCTGAGCATTTGTTAAAACATCAATGAAATACAATGAGAAAAGAACAAGGGGCATAAATACAGCAATTGCAGTAGGTTACAGATTATTGCCAAGAGCGTTTCGGGTAATCTTACCGTTTCTCCAATGGAAATAGTTTCCTACTTACCTGTAGAGTTAGTAGTAGAGTTCCATTGTTGGGTTGGTGGATCGGAAATTTCCACGGATACACTGATCCCTCCTGCCGCTCTCTTTCTGCGACTTGAACCCTCCGCAATTATCTTTGTAATACGAATTTTGCTCGCTGGAACATTCAAGAAAAGTGCGAGGTTCCTGATAAGATTGTCACCGTAAAACTGGTCCACAGTCATCGCCGGCAGATTAAAGGAGACAACAATGAGAGGAGACGTGTGTATTTCTACAGGAGTGGATCCTCTGACCAGGACGTACAGCAGATTATAGTCCTTGTCAAAGAAGTTTTCTCCCAGAACTGTAGAGCTGAGCTGAGGCATGTATTGTCCTGTCAGAAGAAGAGACAACAGTCACACAACCTACCAATAATGTAAGAGATAATGAATGTAATTGGCAATAACAGGGTTAATTTCTGAAAGGGGCTTTTTAACAATTTGATATTGATGACCTAGCCTTAGGCTAGAACATCAATATCTGAATGGTGGGGGTCTGATACACAGGACCCTCAAAGATCAGCTGTGTGTGGCTGTCTCTGGTGCCGGAACTATAGACTCTACAGAGCCAGAAGGAGAAGGCTCCGTACACTGTATAACGGCCATGACCAAGTACTGTAACATTGCGATTATTGCAGTAAATTGAAGATGAGTTGTCCTGAACTACACAGTGTGTATAGCCTTAGGCTTCTGGCTCTGTACACTGTATAGTTGTAACAGTAGATGCAGAGTACAGCTCTGGAGTATAGTACAGGATGTAATTCAGTAATGTAAATCCCATCAATATTTGCTGTGACATTTGCCCTTTGGAGGAGGAGTCCTAGAAGTGATGATACGGCCCCCAAAGATATAGCCCTAATCTCAACATCATCCAGTCCGTCTGGGATGACATGAAGAGACAGATGGATTGGAGCAAGCCTACATCCACAGAAGATCTGGGCTTAGTTCTCCAAGATGGCGGCGGGAACAAACACCAACAATTACTAGCCGCACTATCTTCTAACTGCAAATCCAAGATCCACGCAAAGATCAATAATAAAAAAGGCAGCACTACAGTATATAGTGAAGGTGGTGTATTTAGTCACTATTTGTCTGATGTCCAAACTCAGGGTCCCTGCTTTATTAGAGCCCGTATTCATGTACTATGGTGAGAAACCAGTGAGAGATACAAAGGCAAAGACTATAGAAGGCACAGAAGCACAGGTATCACAGAAAGGAGCCAAAATCTGTTAATAAAGTATATTACAATATTCATTATTTACATATTATAATTTTTCTTTTTTTTTTTTTTTTCTTATGGTAGAGTTGGAAGGGACCTCAAGGGCCATCGGGTCCAACCCCCTGCGAGTGCAGGTTTTCCTAAATCATCCCAGCTATATGTTTATCCAGATTCCGCTTGAAGATTTCCATTGATGGAGCGCCCATCACCTCCCGTGGCAGCCTATTCCACTCTCTCACTACCCTCACTGTCAGAAAGTTTTTCCTAATGTCTAATCTGTATCTCTTTCCCTTTAGTTTCATCCCATTGCTTCTTGTACTTCCTTGTGCTAATGAGAATAGGGTAGATCCCTCTGCACTGTGACTACCTTTCAGATATTTGTAGACTGCTATTAAATCTCCCCTCAGCCTTCTCTTCTGCAAACTAAACAATCCCAGTTCTTTTAGCCGCTCCTCATAGGACATGGTTTGCAGACCTTCCACCATTTTGGTTGCTCTTCTCTGGACTTGCTCCAATATATCGATGTCTTTCTTGAATTGAGGCGCCCAGAACTGTACACAGTATTCCAGGTGTGGTCTGACCAGGGAAGAGTACAGCGGAATAATGACCTCTCTTGAGACCAGAGGAATATACACAAGGGGGATTGTCCTTCACACGGGCTACAAGCTCAGGACCTGTAGGGGGAACAATACTTTTCCATTGCAAAGATATGAGGGTGTTGGGTGTAGGTTGAGCCAGTGCCGCACCTCCCATGAGGCGACCTGAAGCAAGCGCTTCAGGCGGCACTATGCCAGGGCCTCAGGGAGGGCGGCATTTTTGCTAACCTAAGCCAGTCCAGGACAAGCTGTCCTGGACTGGCTTAGCACGAAGCGGTGGTTTGGGGAGGCCACTGGAGCAGCGCTGCTCCAGCAGCCTCCCCTCACACTCAGGCAGAGCGCAGGCAGTCTCCGGGCCTGCACTCTGCCCGCGAACTGTGCTAAGCCCCGCCCCCTTTTGAGGCGCCACGCCCCCTCCGCTAAGTCACGCCCCCGCTCTGCCCTCTCCTCCCGGCGGGGGGGGGGGGGCTTTCTGTACTTCGCTCGGGCGGCGAAAGGAGCAGGTTCACCCCTGGGTTGAGCATGTAAGTAAGCGGGTTCAGCGAGACACCCTGCAAAAGGAGGGAATCTCTCAGCGCCTTTACCTCTGACCAAGTGAGATCTGATTGCCAAGACCCTCATTCCATTTTATTATATACCTATGGGGAAGGGGATGTCCATCCCTCCGGGGAGAGAGAAGCCTGTAAATGACTTTGGCTCAGCACAATCTCTCAAAAACAGAGGTCTGAAGTCTTTAGTTTTGTCAGGGGCAGATTAAGGGTACCATAGACCTCAGGCTGTTTAGAAAACATGGGCCACCCCTCCCCCTTCACTACAAAGATCTCTGTGATTATAATTAGAGATGAGCGAACAGTGTTCTATCGAACACATGTTCGATCGGATATCAGGCTGTTCGATGTGTTCGATTCGAATCGAACATCACGTGGCAAACTCCAAAAAAATTCGATTCCCCTCCCACCTTCCCTGGCGCTTTTTTTTCACCAATAACAGCGCAGGGGAGGTGGGACAGGAACTACGACACCGGAGGCATCGAAAAAAATCGGAAAAAGTCATTGGCTGCCGAAATCAGGTGACCTCCATTTTAGACGAATAGTGGATTTCAAATCCGGGTCATATGAGAATGTGAACTCTGTGACTAAGAGACAGGGATAGCTGTACAGGCAGGGATAGCTAGGGATAACCTTTATTTAGGTAGGAATGTTATTAAAAATAACTTTTTGGGGCTCTATCGGGTGTGTAATTGTGATTTTTGTGACATAAACTTTTTCCAATAGGAATGCATTGGACAGCGCTGATTGGCCAGAATACTCGACCAATCAGCGCTGGCTCTGCTGGAGGAGGCGGAGTCTAAGATCGCTCCACACCAGTCTCCATTCAGGTCCGACCTTAGACTCCGCCTCCTCCGGCAGAGCCAGCGCTGATTGGCCGAAGGCTGGCCAATGCATTCCTATGCGAATGCAGAGACTTAGCAGTGCTGAGCCAGTTCTGCTCAACTACACATCTGATGCACACTCGGCTCTGCTACATCTGATGCACACTCGGCTCTGCTGCATCAGATGTAGCAGAGCCGAGTGTGCATCAGATGTAGCATCATGTGTGCATCAGATGTAGCAGTGTGCACACTCGGCTCTGCTGCATCAGATGTAGCAGAGCCGAGTGTGCATCAGATGTAGCAGAGCTGAGTGTGCACACTCGGCTCTACTACATCTGATGTAGCAGAGCCGAGGGTGCACTAGAACCCCTGTGCAAACTCAGCTCACACTAATAGAATGCATTGGCCAGCGCTGATTGGCCAATGCATTCTATTAGCCCGATGAAGTAGAGCTGAATGTGTGTGCTAAGCACACACATTCAGCTCTACTTCATCGGGCTAATAGAATGCATTGGCCAGCGCTGATTGGCCAGAGTACGGAATTCGACCAATCAGCGCTGGCTCTGCTGGAGGAGGCAGAGTCTAAGATCGCTCCACACCAGTCTCCATTCAGGTCCGACCTTAGACTCCGCCTCCTCCGGCAGAGCCAGCGCTGATTGGCCGAAGCCTGGCCAATGCATTCCTATGCGAATGCAGAGACTTTGAGCCAGTTCTGCTCAACTACACCGTGTGCCGGTCAGCCCATCTGATATAGCAGAGCCAGGTGTGCACACTCGGCTCTGCTACATCTGATGTAGCAGAGCCGAGTGTGCACACTCGGCTCTGCTATATCAGATGGGCTGACCGGCACACGGTGTAGTTGAGCAGAACTGGCTCAGCACTGCTACCAATAGGAATGCATTGGCCAGCCTTCGGCCAATCAGCGCTGGCTCTGCCGGGGGAGGCGGAGTCTAAGGTCGGACCTGAATGGAGACTGGTGTGGAGCGATCTTAGACTCCGCCTCCTCCAGCAGAGCCAGCGCTGATTGGTCGAATTCCGTACTCTGGCCAATCAGCGCTGGCCAATGCATTTCTATGGGGAAAAGTTAGCTTGCGAAAATCGCAAGCTGACAGGGATTTCCATGAAATAAAGTGACTTTTATGCCCCCAGACATGCTTCCCCTGCTGTCCCAGTGTCATTCCAGGGTGTTGGTATCATTTCCTGGGGTGTCATAGTGGACTTGGTGACCCTCCAGACACGGATTTGGGTTTCCCCCTTAACGAGTATATGTTCCCCATAGACTATAATGGGGTTCGAAACCCGTTCGAACACTCGAACAGTGAGCGACTGTTCGAATCGAATTTCGAACCTCGAACATTTTAGTGTTCGCTCATCTCTAATTATAATGCCCCATAGTGGCCTCCCCAAACAGTATAATGTCACATAGTGGCCTCCATACAAAGTAATGTTCCATAGCGACCCTTCCACATAGTATAATGTAACATAGTGGCCAATTTATACAGAATAATGTCCCACAATGGTCCCTGCATACAATATATTGTCTAGGGTTGAGCCGATCTTGAGATTTCAGGATCATTTTTAAAATCCGATTTCCAATCATTTTCCATCTGAACCCGATCACGATCCCAATTCCGATCCTAATGAAAGTCAATGGGATTTTTTAAATGATCGAAGATCGGATTTTAAATACGATCCTGTTCACTATACAGCATGGAGTCCAAAAATTGAACGCTTCAATTTTTGGAGTCCACGCTGTGTAGTGATTAAAAAAATCCCCCCTGGTGTCCGCTTACCTGCACAGATCCGCTGCCGCTCCCCATTCTTCTCAGTCCGGTTCTCTCTCATTTACAGGCCTGCAGAGCGCCCTGCGTGCCCCCGCCTCCTAGGCTAGTGTTACTGATGCTGGGAGTATGCGGGGTTTGTTGTGGCTTAGGGGAGTGTGGGCGGGTACAGGGCAGAGAGACGTGAGTGCATCACTCACTTCTCCCCTCCCAATACCCACCCACACTCTACTAAGCCACAAGCCCCACCTTCTTCCTAGGTCTGTAACACTAGCCTGGGAGGCAGGGGTACACACGGCGCTCTGAAGGCCTGTAAATGAGAGAGAACCGGACCGAGAAGAATGGGGAGCGATAGCGGCAGTGGATCTGTGCAGGCAAGTAGAGCGATCGGGATCGGAATTCCGTTCCGATCTATTTTAGGCGGGATCAGAACCCGGTTGCGATCGTGAAATTTACTCAATCGCCGATCGGGATCCGATCCTGATCGCTCAACCCTACTAATGTCACATAGTGGTCTCCATACAATGTAATGTTCCATTGCAACCCCTCCACACAGTATAATTTCCCATAGTGGCCTCTTCACACAGTATTATGTTCCACAGTTGCCCCTCCACATAGTATAATGTGGCTCAGTGCCAAATACCTAGGAATGATCCAATCAGTTCTTGTTACAAATTTTCCTAAAATTTCAGGTTCAGCAAAAGTTTTGGGGTTCTGTCACCCTGAGTGTAACACTACTTAGACCGTAGAGCACAGGTCTCAAACATAAGACTTGCGGCTGCAATGAAGCTATGTGAGGTGATGGTCTCACATTTCGCTTCATTGCATCTACTGGGAGGTGGCAGTATTTTTTTTTTTAATCAGCCATGACCTATTCAATTATTGTCCACGCAAGACGGATCTTGTTCGCCCAACAAATACTCACCTCTATTTTGGGTGGATGCTGATACAGTTGATTACGAGGTTGGATTATAATGGAAGTAAATGAGCAGTTACTTGCCACTGGGCCCCCTTGCAGCCTCGGGCCCCAACCACACATTTCACCCTTATTATAATCCGCGATTGATTTGTATTGATAAAGAAATGTCAAACAATTCAGGATAATATATCAAGATGGTCTTGACTGAATGTAGAGAAAGAACAGTTCACAATAAGGGAAGGCGTTGGCGGTGAGTCAGTGCATTTATAGGGGCTGTCACCTCCCTGACATGTCAGCTGTAATAACCCTTGTACTGCTCACCAGATAACAATTGTAGATCGTGTTTACTTACAACTCCTGTTGGGACGTTCCTTTGTTGTTCTTCCTGAAAAATGTATGAATAAGGCCTGGCTTACATGGAAACCTGTTGTAAAATGACTAATACGTTTATACCGTGGAGTTACAGCTGTAGTACATCGCTATACCGTGCACATATTCTTGTGGATTCCTGGCTGTCATTTGGTAGCTATAATCAGTGTCAGACGGCCCCTCGAACCAATGATAGTGTCCCTTTAAGAGGAGTAGGGATATACCTTTGCGGCCACACTGCAGAAGTAATGCAGAGGTAATCATCTGGTTATCCATATGCAGATCAGCCTGTAAGTGCACTAGAGGCGGGACTAATTTACAAGACTTGCCTACAGACACCCGTCACTGCTCTCTTTCCTCTGCAATCAATGTGCAACATATCCCCTTTACTCTTAAAGGGCATTTTCAATTCTCTGCCTGTGTCATAGCTGTTTGTAAGCAAATCGAGTAAACCAAGCCCCACCCAAAAGGCACTTGCTGGCTCCATAAAAAATGATCTCTGCCTTGCTTTATGGCTTGTGGCCACGACAGTATGTTACTACTACTATTAGAGGTCCTTATATAATACCTATTACAGTACAGCGCTATAGGCACTGCTGTGAAGAAGGACATTCCTGACTGACTGTCAGAAACGCCCTTCTGACGGTGAAGAGCTACGGTACGGGGACCGATAGCTCTCCACCAGGGGTACAGATCGGGAAAGCCAATAGTGCTGTGAATTCAGCGCAGTGTCGGCTTTCTAGCAGTATATAAAATGGCATATGCCCCAAGGGATGAAAAGTCCTCTTTAAGGACCAGATTTACTGTAGATATTATTATAAACTCTTCATTGACTGTATACCCCCATTTAAAGCTGCAATACACAAGAAAAAAGTACAATTGTCCAGCAAAAAACAAGCCCTATTACAACTATTTTAGTGAAGAGTAAAAGACGTTTTGGTACCTGGAAGGTGAGGAGGAAAACAATTTCCGTATATACTCGAGTATAAGCCGAATCTTTCAGCACATTTTGTGGTGAAAAAGCCCCCCTCAGCTTATACTCAAGTTAGCAAAAAAACAAAACAAAAACAAAAAAAATAAAATAAAAAAATAAATAGATAGATAGATAGATAGATAGATAGGATAGATAGATAGATTTTTTTTTTTTTTTAGGGTGGGGGGGTGTGTGACTATGACCAGCCGCAATATCAATGTATAGAATCTCCCATAAAATAGTGGGGAAAAAAAAGAAGATTTAATAAAAATTTTAAAAATTAAAAGTTGTAAATCCCTCCTTTCCCTAGAATACATATAAAAGTAGAAAATGACTGTGACACACATACACATTAGGTATCCCTGTGTCTGACAGTGCCCGGTCTATATAGGATCTGCAGTGCTCCTGTTCTGTCAGGAAGGGGTTAATAGGAGCACTGCAGATCCCCTATATTCAGCCAAGCTGAATTCCAAGTGGAGGAAGAAAATACAGTCCTCAAGGAAGGGGCAGACAGACAACCAAAACACCCCCTCCCCTTCCCAGCACCCAGCATCTACTGCACCCAAAAACTCCGACCATTTTAATTTTTGAAATTTTCCAGTAGCTGCTGCATTTCCCGCCCTCGGCTTATACTCGAGTCAATAAGTTTTCCCATTTTTTTGTGGTAAAATTAGGGGCCTCGGCTTATACTCGAGTATATATGGTACTAACATTTTTTTTTTTTTTTAAGTGCACCCTTTTTTTGCTGTGTGATGATCGTTTTACGGTGATGATTGTTGTCGCTGCGCCCTGTGTACAATCTCATGAATCCTCCCCCGGGAACAAGTCCAGTCACATTCTGAGCTTAGTCTGAGGGATTCAGTGATGCTGCAGTAATATAAGGAAGATATTATAATACAGACCGGGCGGACTCCTCACCTAAGGATAGTTTATGAGAGCATCATCCACAAGGTGCAACACAACAAAGCCAAGCAGCCATGAACGCTGTGTCCTGTCTCGTCGGCCTCCTCTTAGGTAAGTGGCTTCTATAATGAATTGATCATACAATGTGATTGTCAACAATCTGATCACAAATCCAATAGTTATGTCTGGAGGTCTAACATGAAGTTCCAGGGATCAATGCAAGATCTGTACCGGGCTCCACAACTGTAATTTATTGTGTATAGTACTGGTCTCCTGATATTGGGAAGAGGCCCCCTAAGGCTCCTGGGCCCGGATACAACTGCACCCCATCTAGTTACACCCCTGGCTATGTCCTCTATCATTATTCTTGTGGCAAATCACATTGTGAAAGAGCGAAACTCTAATCAAAGGAATTAATCTGATCATTTTTTATTTATGGAAAAAAGAAGGGAGCATATATAATATATATATATTTATATATATTATATGGTGTCGTTATATATCTTGTGTGTTTTTAGTAATGGATGCAATTATACAGTACTGTGCAAAAGGTTTAGACTGAAGTGGAAAAGATTCTGCAAAGTAAGAATGCCTTCAGAACTAGAAGGGTTAATAGGTTTTGTTTGGTCAATAAACAAAATGAAGTGAATGAAGAAAAGAGAAATGTAAATCCCATCAATATTTGGTGTGACCTTTGCCCTTTGGAGGAGGAGTCCTGGAAGTGATGATACGGCCCCCACTGATATAGCCCTGATCTCATCATCATCCAGTCTGTCTGGGATGACATGAAGAGACAGACGGATTGGAGCAAGCCTACAAGCTTGCAAACAAAAATCTGAGGCTATAGAGGAGAGACAGGCTCCCCGTTTCTGTATGGCAGTGAACGGTAGTACGCTCTTATCTCCGGCCTCTGACCTGTACTGTGAGCATTTTATTTGTAGGAGGATTTGCTTTTTTTAGGGAGATTTTTTCATGTAATTCAGGAAGATCTTATGTTATTATGTTATGAAGATCTCTTGTCCTGAAGGATACACTTAAAGGGGCTCTATCAGCAAAACCTAGAAAAGAATGATCTACTTATGCATTGTGCACGCTGGGTGGGCATTCAGGGTGTGCCGTCTTCTTCATCCATGCCTCTTCTTCCTCCGATGTCCTCGGGTCCCGTCCTCCTCCGGCGCTCGCGAACTGACATTGATTAAAAAAAAATGGCCTGGGCGCATGCGCAGTAGCCGTAGTAGAAGCTGCATGCTACTGCGCATGCGCCCAGGCCATATTTTTTAAATCAATGTCAGTTCGTGAGCGCTGGAGGAGGATGGGACCCGAGGACATCGGAGGAAGAGGAGGCGTGGATGAAGATGAAGACACACCCTGAATGCCCGCCCAGCGTGCATGATCCGTAAGTAGATCACATTCTTTTTTAGTTTATTATTTTAAAACGGGGGGGGGGGGGGGTAGTTTAATATAACATTTATGGTGCCTGATTAGCCTTTTTAAAGGCTATTCACGCATATGTGGGGCTCTATCAGCATAATTTTGCTGATAGAGCCTCTTTAACATAAGCTAACCCAAGTGTCATGGGGGTATCCTGAACCTTACCTAACACCAGTTGTCAGGAGATGAAGGTGAAAGATTTCTGTGTTATATGCAAACCAAGCACAACTCAGCAATAAGAGGTCTTCAGCTATAGGACCATGGTAGTGACCAAGGTCACTGGGATTGGTCTCCTCCTGCAACTTGAGTAAGATCCAGAAACGCACAGCAGATAATAAATCTGCCTGGAAATAGGGCAAGAGGCCATGTAAGCATTAGCCCATAGGTCTGTACTTTATGGTGCACACACTGTCAGCAGATACTTGGACATTTTAAGAATTAATATCATATTATGATCGACGGTAATAATAATAAAAAAGAGGTGACATTGTCTTGTGTCCAAGGGGCAAGTAGAAGACCTGTTCAGTCTTAGATGTTTGACTTTGGTGCTCTGCCAAACTGTCTTGGAAAGAACTCTCAAATTAATTGATAAAGGGGTGTAGAGATAAATTTCTGAAATATTTGGTATAAAATCATGATATTAAATATTTTTTAGTAAAAGAAATGTTGACGCTAATAGGTTCCATTGTGTTTTCCATTCTACACTCCTCCAGTCATCTGCACCTCCACCACTGCTGCCCAAAGACCATGTGGAAACCCAGTTTTCGGTGATCGGATTGTTGGTGGCACAGATTCAGTTGAAGGAGCATGGCCATGGCAAATCAGTCTACGATACCATGGTTCCCATATCTGTGGTGGGTCCTTATTCTCCAACCAGTGGGTCCTCACTGCTGCACATTGCCTTCAATTGTAAGTTGATGCCTATACATGGAATGGCATGACCTGGACTACCCCATATCACAGACTGCCATAGTACAGTGTAGTCCATAGTCGTCAGCCACGTTAGGATGACAAAACGGATGGCGATTTTCCTCAATGCAACACAAGGACAGAGTAAAATATGTTAGTTTGGGATGGAGAGATGGACAGAAAGATAATTAAGACTCTGATCCAAAAATGTATTTTATATACAGTCCTATGAAAAAGTTTGGGCACCCCTATTAATCTTAATCATTTTTTGTTCTAAATATTTTGGTGTTTATAACAGCCATTTCAGTTTGATATATCTAATAACTGATGGACACAGTAATATTTCAGGATTGAAATGAGGTTTATTGTACTAACAGAAAATGTGCAATATGCATTAAACCAAAATTTGACCGGTGCAAAAGTATGGGCACCCTTATCATTTTATTGATTTGAATTCCCCTAACTACTTTTTACTGACTTACTGAAGCACAAAATTGGTTTTTTAACCTCAGTGAGCTTTGAACTTCATAACCAGGTGTATCCAATCATGAGAAAAGGTATTTAAGGTGGCCAATTGCAAGTTGATCTCCTATTTGAATCTCCTCTGAAGAGTGGCATCATGGGCTACTCAAAACAACTCTCAAATGATCTGAAAACAAAGATTGTTCAACATAGTTGTTCAGGGGAAGGATACAAAAAGCTGTCTCAGAGATTTAACCTGTCAGTTTCCACTGTGAGGAACATAGTAAGGAAATGGAAGACCACAGGGACAGTTCTTGTTAAGCCCAGAAGTGGCAGGCCAAGAAAAATATCAGAAAGGCAGAGAAGAAGAATGGTGAGAACAGTCAAGGACAATCCACAGACCACCTCCAAAGAGCTGCAGCATCATCTTGCTGCAGATGGTGTCACTGTGCATTGGTCAACAATACAGCGCACTTTGCACAAGGAGAAGCTGTATGGGAGAGTGATGAGAAAGAAGCCATTTCTGCAAGCACGCCACAAACAGAGTCGCCTGAGGTATGCAAAAGCACATTTGGACAAGCCAGCTTCATTTTGGATGAAGGTCCTGTGGACTGATGAAACAAAGATTGAGTTGTTTGGTCATACAAAAAGGTGTTATGCATGGCGTCCAAAAAAACAGCATTCCAAGAAAAACACTTGCTACCCACTGTAAAATTTGGTGGAGGTTCCATCATGCTTTGGGGCTGTGTGGCCAATGCCGGCACCGGGAATCTTGTTAAAGTTGAGGGTCGCATGGATTCCACTCAGTATCAGCAGATTCTTGAGAATAATGTTCAAGAATCAGTGACGAAGTTGAAGTTACGCCGGGGATGGATATTTCAGCAAGACAATGATCCAAAACACCGCTCCAAATCGACTCAGGCATTCATGCAGAGGAACAATTACAATGTTCTGGAATGGCCATCCCAGTCCCCAGACCTGAATATCATTGAACATCTGTGGGATGATTGGAAGCGGGCTGTCCATGCTCGGCGACCATCTAACTTAACTGAACTTGAATTGTTTTGTAAAGAGGAATGGTCCAAAATACCTTCATCCAGGATCCAGGAACTGATTAAAAGCTACAGGAAGCGACTAGAGGCTGTTATCTTTGCAAAAGGAGGATCTACTAAATATTAATGTCACTTTTCTGTTGAGGTGCCCATACTTTTGCACCGGTCAAATTTTGGTTTAATGCATATTGCGCATTTTCTGTTAGTACAATAAACCTCATTTCAATCCTGAAATATTACTGTGTCCATCAGTTATTAGATATATCAAACTGAAATGGCTGTTATAAACACCATAATATTTAGAACTAAAAATGATTAAGATTAATAGGGGTGCCCAAACTTTTTCATAGGACTGTATATATTCCCCCTCACCACCAAGAGGAAAAGATGATCTTCTAGCGTAGAGTACTGCCACCTATGCTGACATGTATCATACCTGATGCTCTAAGTGGAAGACATTGTTTTCCACAGTGGTGGCACCACTGATCTATTGACTTAATTTGTCTTCTTTGGTGGATTTAATGATGTTTTTACTTCCTATTTGGGCATTTCAGGGCCCAAAGTCAGAGATCCTGCTGCTACATGAATAACATTGTGATAGGTGAAGATGCTTATCTCAATTGCCTAATATGTTGTTTGGTTTCACCGCTTAGATCTACAAATCCCTCGGACTACACCGTTCTTCTTGGTGTGTACCAGCTGCAGATCACCAGTCCTAACCAGGTTGTAGCCAATGTACAAAGGATTATAGTGAACTCCAAGTTCAATGGAGTGGGCACCCCGGGCGACATCGCCCTGATTGAGCTGTCCAGTCCTATCACTTATACGGACTATATCCTGCCAGTGTGTATCCCAGATGCCTCCATCAGCTTCCCCTCGGGCACCAACTGCTGGGTTACTGGATGGGGCAATAAAGGAAATGGTGGTAAGAAAACTCAAGAAGTGTATCTCATCTATGACATGGGGTAATTAGGGTTGAGTGATCGGGATGGGGAAAGATTGGATCCCAATCGGCGATCGAGCAAATTTTGCGATCGGCTGGAAAATGATCGAAAATTGGATTTTAAAAACGATCCTGAAATCTCAAGATCGGTTCAACCCTAGTGGTAATTTAATGGATAACCACACAGCACCAGACACACCCATGTATCTAACAACTACCATTATCTAAGCCCATATATTCTACTGTCGCATATAACCACATAGCACTAAGTCATGGCCCAGGGTATCTAAGCCCATCATGTCCCGCATGCCTCTGTCATGCCTCTGTCTTAGGTCTTTGTGTCACCATATTTTGCACTGCTTGACCTTGATCATTGCTTTCCTTCGCTGTAGTGAGTCTTCCATACCCACGGACTCTCCAGCAGGTCATGGTGCCATTTATCAGCAATAGTGACTGTGATCACATGTACCACATTAGCTCCGCCGCTGATGCCGGTCAACAGCTCATTCCCAGTGACCAGGCCTGTGCAGGGTACCAGAGTGGAAAGAAAGACTCCTGCCAGGTGGGTGACTTCTAATCTTATTCATTCCAATTCCAGGTCTGAACTATGATCATGAATCAGAGGGGTTGTCTACCCTATTGTGATCTGCACCCATAAGGACTTGTGTATTTAATATTTTTTAGGTATAACCTGATTCTTTCATATGATTGAGCAGACTATCATTCTTCATTTCAGGGTGATTCTGGGGGACCCCTAGTCTGTGAAATCAATGGGGTTTGGTATGAGGCTGGCATCGTGAGCTGGGGAGATGAGTGCGCCCTGCCTAACCGTCCAGGAGTTTATACCTATGTCCCCAATTACTACAACTGGATCTACTCATATGGAGCCTCAAACTCTGTATCTTCATCCTTTGACGTTATGGTATCAGCATTACTACTGACCGTCTGCCTATTGCTGCATACAGGCCTGTATTTACAGGTGTCGCTGCCCTAGGCATCAAGTCTGAATACGCCCTGTATTAACATATGAGCCGCAATTGTATGAAGAACAGAGAAAGCAGAAGGGCTTGCTGAACTATTAATAGCTGAAGTCATGGAAATGATAAAATTATTCATTTATAATAGAAGGTATTGGTATGCGATATAAGAGTATATTGTATATGGTATATTGGTCATCTGCAAAGTAACAAATAAACTGTTTTATAGAGATTTGTGTCCGGTCATTTCTCTTTTTTGAATTCAATAATCAGGAATTGGAAATCCTGATGATGCTGCCTCACTATATGGTTCTGGCTGCATGAGGAGGGTACTAACACAACATATGGTCCTGGCTGCATGTGGAGGGTGCTGCCTCACTATATGGTCCTGGCTGCATGAGGAGGGTGCTAACACAACATATGGTCCTGGCTGCATGTGGAGGGTGCTGCCTCACTATATGGTCCTGGCTGCATGAGGAGGGTGCTACCACAACGTATGGTCCTGGCTGTATGAGGAGGGTGCTACCACAACGTATGGTCCTGGCTGTATGAGGAGGGTGCTACCACAACGTATGGTCCTGGCTGTATGAGGAGGGTGCTGCTACTAGTGTATGGTCCTGGCTGTATGAGGAGGGTGCTGCCTCACTATATGGTCCTGGCTGCATGAGGAGGGTGCTGCCTCACTATATGGTCCTGGCTGGATGAGGAGGGTGCTACCACAACGTATGGTCCTGGCTGTATGAGGAGGGTGCTACCACAACGTATGGTCCTGGCTGCATGAGGAGGGTGCTACCACAACGTATGGTCCTGGCTGTATGAGGAGGGTGCTGCCACAACGTATGGTCCTGGCTGTATGAGGAGGGTGCTACCACTAGTGTATGGTCCTGGCTGTATGAGGAGGGTGCTGCCTCACTATATGGTCCTGGCTGCATGAGGAGGGTGCTGCCTCACTATATGGTCCTGGCTGTATGAGGAGGGTGCTACCACTAGTGTATGGTCCTGGCTGTATGAGGAGGGTGCTGCCACTAGTGTATGGTCCTGGCTGTATGAGGAGGGTGCTGCCTCACTATATGGTCCTGGCTGCATGAGGAGGGTGCTGCCTCACTATATGGTCCTGGCTGCATGAGGAGGGTGCTACCACAACGTATGGTCCTGGCTGCATGAGGAGGGTGCTACCACAACGTATGGTCCTGGCTGTATGAGGAGGGTGCTGCCTCACTATATGGTTCTGGCTGCATGAGGAGTGTGCTACCACACCCTATGGACCTATTGTTTGAATTTGATAATCAGGAATTGGAAATCCTGATGATGCTGCTTCACTAAATGGTCCTGGCTGCCTGAGGAGGGTGTAGGCTCACTATATGTATGATCCTGGCTGCATGAGAAAGGCACTGCCACACCATATGATCCTGGCTGCATGTGGAAGGTGCAGCTACACTTTATGGTCCTCTCTGCATGCATACATAAATACAAGGCACATGTGCCCACATCTCCCAACCATCCCGGATTCAGCAGGAAATCCCTAGATTTCAGCTTATATCCTGCTCTCCTGGGTGGCATCCAGCATGTCCTGGCTTCAACTATATCTGGACTGTGGATGGAGATAGTTGTGTAAAGTGGTGAAGCAGAGAGCATCCAGCTTCCTGCTCCACCTTTCAGTGCCTGCCTTTCCTGCTGGCATCTGGCACACAAGTAGGGGAGATGTAGTGATGTCACTTGCTGCCCAAAGCCACAAGTCACGGAGAATGGACTCAGGGGGAACAGAGCAAAATGAGGATTACTTTTTTTTGTCCCCCTTGCATTTTACTGTGGGCACCACATGAGTAGATTAATAGACAGATACATTACATGTGTGAGAAGATAACCTGTCCAATATGAGGAAATCGTGGCTGGGTGTCTGGCAAGTCACAGACCATAGAAAGTTCCTGCAGTCACGATCGAATCTACTGACAGCAGACAACAGATTGTCACCGCCAAGATGATTAGAGAAAATCTCTAAAACTAACTCAAAATTTTTAATTATTTGTATTTGCAAAACATTTTTAATTTTTAATTATCTCCACATTTAAACCTGCTTGTGTTCATGGGAAAACCTCTTTAACACCCCACATAGTGAATTGGTGCAAAAAAAGGCTGCGGAAAAGACCATGGCGGAAACGCATCGCAGTATTGTCTGCAGAGTTTTGCTCTGCAGACTTTATGCCTCTATTACACCTATATAGAACACATCAGCGTTTCTGTAGGTATAATTGACATGCTTCAGATTTTTTTTTTAAATATGCCAATGTGTCCTATATAGATGTGGCGATGGAGTGTCCAACAACTTACCCTGATAAGTAGGCGCATTCAGTGTATAGTCCGATCCCTGCCGCTGTATATTTGTAGGGTTTATATACGCACTATTAACATAGACATCCAGTCGCTGAGGATTTGAGAAGTAGATCCCCACAAGGACAGACTACAAGAAAGGAAATGTAATGACGTCAGTGATACCCAGAGAATATATTATAATGTATTACATTGCTAATCCCCCAAGTCACCATCTGGTTATTGGAATATGTTACCTTGGTGTTGTCTGTGTTCAGCATTTTCAGTCGCAGATTCTGGGGGCTCGTGCTGGTAAAATAAACCTCACATGACTTGTTTGTAGCCACTATAGAGTGAAACAAGGAGACCCTCCTCTGACAGTTATATCCAGAACACCAGCCATGGTTCTGGGGGCCTAAATACAGAAAATACAGAACATTACACGGAAGCCATAAGAATAAATCCATGGAAATATGTATATGGAAATATGACGTCACATGTACCATTGATAAGGTCCACATATCCGTCCTCCAGCACAGCCACGGGTGACAGGCGTCTCGTCTCAGAGTCGGCATCAAGACTCTCAATGACAAGCATCTCGTAGTTCAGGCCAAAGCATTTGTAGCTCTCCCAGGCCGGCATGTATACACATGTGTTATCCCGGATAATCCCTGAGAGATACAAACACAGACTACTGAAGGGAGGTGCAGAACTGATTTGTGAATGAGCAGGTAACTACAGAGATCTGTCTATATATTTCATAAAAGAAGGAACTGCCTGAAGAAAAAGCCTCTGTGCTCTGAAAGCTTGCAAGTGTAATATTTCTGGTTACTCAATAAAGGTATCCTACCTACAGAACTTTTATTTTTCGACTCAAAAGTATCAAATATTTCATATGTATAATACAAATATGTAACAGCTCAGTTAGAGAAGAACGTTATAACCTGTTTTATTATAGAAAGGAAGTTACATAGGATACAATATAACGAAAAATAAATAAAAATGGGAGTTACACTTTCTTGAAAGCTTAGACACACTTAATGTACTCTGTGCCGTATTCATAGTCTCAGGGTGCTTACCTTTGTTCGGCGCCACCTGTGATACAGGGATTCGACTTCCATTCAGGGCAGTCAGCATGACTTTTGGAATCCTGTAGTCTCCAAGCCCGTATCTTGTGTCTCCATTCCACTGATATTCTGATTGTGGTATTACAGCTCCAACCTTCCCCAGGAAAGAACCATCAAGATCTTTCAGCAATGTCTTCCTCTTAGCATCACAGGTCATATCTACACATTCGGAGGGGTTGGCTTTTCTGTAGTAAGAAGACAAGAAATATTAATGAAATTCTAATAAAAAAAAAATAAAAAAAATCTCCTCTCACTTTCACTATAGATAATGATTAGAGATGAGCGAACACTAAAATGTTCGAGGTTCGAAACTCGATTCGAACAGCCGCTCACTGTTCGAGTGTTCGAATGGGTTTCGAACCCCATTATAGTCTATGGGGAACATAAACTCGTTAAGGGGGAAACCCAAATCCGTGTCTGGAGGGTCACCAAGTCCACTATGACACCCCAGGAAATGATACCAACACCCTGGAATGACACTGGGACAGCAGGGGAAGCATGTCTGGGGGCATAAAAGTCACTTTATTTCATGGAAATCCCTGTCAGTTTGCGATTTTCGCAAGCTAACTTTTCCCCATAGAAATGCATTGGCCAGTGCTGATTGGCCAGAGTACGGAACTCGACCAATCAGCGCTGGCTCTGCTGGAGGAGGCGGAGTCTAAGATCGCTCCACACCAGTCTCCATTCAGGTCCGACCTTAGACTCCGCCTCCTCCGGCAGAGCCAGCGCTGATTGGCCGAAGGCTGGCCAATGCATTCCTATGCAAATGCAGAGACTTAGCAGTGCTGAGTCAGTTTTGCTCAACTACACATCTGATGCACACTCGGCACTGCTACATCAGATGTAGCAATCTGATGTAGCAGAGCCGAGGGTGCACTAGAACCCCTGTGCAAACTCAGTTCACGCTAATAGAATGCATTGGCCAGCGCTGATTGGCCAATGCATTCTATTAGCCCGATGAAGTAGAGCTGAATGTGTGTGCTAAGCACACACATTCAGCACTGCTTCATCACGCCAATACAATGCATTAGCCAGTGCTGATTGGCCAGAGTACGGAATTCGGCCAATCAGCGCTGGCTCTGCTGGAGGAGGCGGAGTCTAAGGTCGGACCTGAATGGAGACTGGTGTGGAGTGATCTTAGACTCTGCCTCCTCCAGCAGAGCCAGCGCTGATTGGCCGAATTCCGTACTCTGGCCAATCAGCGCTGGCCAATGCATTCTATTAGCTTGATGAAGCAGAGTGTGCACAAGGGTTTAAGCGCACCCTCGGCTCTGATGTAGCAGAGCCGAGGGTGCACAAGGGTTCAAGTGCACCCTCGGCTCTCCTACATCAGAGCCGAGGGTGCGCTTGAACCCTTGTGCAGCCTCGGCTCTGCTACATCAGAGCCGAGGGTGCGCTTGAACCCTTGTGCACACTCTGCTTCATCAAGCTAATAGAATGCATTGGCCAGCACTGATTGGCCAGAGTACGGAATTCGGCCAATCAGCGCTGGCCAATGCATCCCTATGGGAAAAAGTTTATCTCACAAAAATCACAATTACACACCCGACAGAGCCCCAAAAAGTTATTTTTAATAACATTCCCCCCTAAATAAAGGTTATCCCTAGCTATCCCTGCCTGTACAGCTATCCCTGTCTCATAGTCACAAAGTTCACATTCTCATATGACCCGGATTTGAAATCCACTATTCGTCTAAAATGGAGGTCACCTGATTTCGGCAGCCAATGACTTTTTCCAATTTTTTTCAATGCCCCCGGTGTCGTAGTTCCTGTCCCACCTCCCCTGCGCTGTTATTGGTGCAAAAAAGGCGCCAGGGAAGGTGGGAGGGGAATCGAATTTTGGCGCACTTTACCACGCGGTGTTCGATTCGAACATGGCGAACACCCTAATATCCGATCGAACATGTGTTCGATAGAACACTGTTCGCTCATCTCTAATAATGATGTCGTGTCAGCATAGTTATAGTTTTTACACGGGTTCGACCGGTAATAAGTCTATATCTATAATGTGAGTGCAAGGTGATTTACTTATTCAGGACCTAGTTATTACGTACACTGGACTGTAAGGACATGCACCCATATGTATTATTTGCACCCAGCTGCTGCCTGCTTGTGTTAGTACCAAGGAATCCACCATCGTGTAAGAAATATTAATAATGCCACATTTACACTGCATACACAGACATTAGTGGTCGTGGATTATAATATGGTCTTTTTTGGGCTGCTATCCAGGAAAGCTCATGGTCACACAAATCTCTCGCTGCCTTCTGATCAGTGGGGGCATTGGGTACCCATTGTTTGCACAATGCAAAACCCAAGGTAACTCTGGGAATTGATGGAGAATGAGTATTTCTATGAATGATCATTCAGCTGATGATCTGTCCACTTAAGACCCTTTATTTGGGGGCCACAATCATCATACAACCCACGGCCCATGGTGGTCTTACCTGGGTGATCAAAATTTTCAAGAAAACATATACCACACAGGCCAGGCAGACCATATGGTTCTAATAGGAACCTAAGGCCCCATATATATAAGAGAAAGTCACCCAAACCCCATGATTTCATTGGGATCAGACAAATATATTTGCATGGAGAGCTCTCAACTTCTCTCGAATTCCTTTATTCTCAGGTAAAAATAAGGTGCCACCAGATATGTCTGGCTGACATTAGTCTCCCCATTAATAGCATGTGCATGCTTCCCAAACTAGACATATATGTGTATGGACGGGCGAGGGAAAGGAATAGCTATCGGCCCTGCCCTAGTTAGTTGCATTCAATTTGTATGGCCACCGTAAAGGAGTTGTCTAGTTCCTGCTTGTGTTATTTAATGCTGCGGATACAGAGGATATAAACATAGTAAATAAGTACTCACCTATCCATGGGCCTCCGTTTCCAGTATTTATTGTATACACGTCCTTGCCACTAGTGCAAGGAGCCTTGTAATCCGATTTCCGATCATTTTTCATTCGAACCCGATCTCGATCCCAATGTAAGTCAACTGGATTTTTTTACTAATCGGAGATCAGATTTTAAAAACAATCCTATTCACTATACAGCATAGAATCTAACAATTGAACACTTTAATTGTTAGAACCCACGCTGTGTAGTGATTTTGTTTCATCACTAAGTAGCAAGAGGATTTTTTATTAATCCTCTGGCTACTTAGTCCCCCCTAGTGTCCACTTACCTGCAGAGATGGCTGGTCCGGTGCCCGGTGTTCTCATTTTTCTTCGCCTCGCTGCCCTCGCCTCCCAGGTTAGGAGAGTGTGGGCGGGTACTGGGAGGGGAGATGTCATGTCTCCCCACCCTGTACCCGCCCACACTCTCCTAAGCCACAAGCCCCGCCTTCTTCCTAGCTCTTTAACACTAACCTGGGAGGTGGGGGCAGCGAGGTGAAGAAGAACGAGAACACTGGGCACTGGACCAGCCATCTCTGCAGGTAAGTAGCTTCTAGAGATGTTAGCTAGTCTCCCATTAGAATGAATGGACGCAGCCGGCGCACAGGGGGTTAAGGCTGTGTGCCGGCTGCTTCCATTCATTCCTATGGAACCGCAGGGGAGTATACACTACTCAGTGTGAAGGCTAACATTGTTAGCTTTTCCCACAATGCTTGGCCAGTAGCAAAGCATTGTGGGAAATAATCACCGATCTCGATCCCACCTAAAAAGATCGTGTTCGGAATTCCGATCGCGATCGTGAAATTTTCTCGATCGTCAATTGGCATCCCATCTTTTCCAAACACGATCGCTCAACCCTAAACGTGACTGCTGCAATGTGCAGTATATGAAGAGGTCACCACTGAGGCCCGTGATTGGCTGCCTTCACACAGGTGGCACAGACGTGTATACAATGAACGGAGCTGCTGGTAAAGGAAACAGAGGAATGGGGACAGGTGAGTATTTGCTGCTTATGTTTATATCACCTGTAGATAAGGCATTAAATAATGAGAACAGGAACCGGACAACCCCTTTATTGCAGTACCCACAATACACTTACGATACGTCTGGTCGGTGGATAAAGACTTTCTGATCCTCGGAACTGTCTAAAATTGTAATTCTTGAGACTTCCACTGGATGCTGCAAATCTTCATTTCCAGGGTTTGTTATAAACATGACATTGGATTGTCCCGAGCACACAGACTTGTATCCCACAAATGTCGTATCTTCAATTGGAACCAGAAAGACAACATTTTATTGCAGCAACAGAAGGAAAGTGAATTTATATAAGATGACTTAGCCGCCCGTAATGACGTATAATAGAATAGTTTACCTTCCACGGTCATGAGGCCACTGATGGCATTGTGGCTCTTTAGTCTCGCCGATGGGTATCCAGCTCCAGTAGAGGCAGAGGCAAAGTTGGGCCAACAAATACCACTTCTGCCACCTGTAGAAGAATTGTGGATGTAGAACAAGAATATGTTATGTGACTGGAAACATAGAGTAAAATCATAACCAATAAGATCTGTTAAAGAGAGCTCAGATAGTACTTGACCTCAGTAAGGGCACCTTGTTACAAACAGAATTTATGCCACTTTTGTCTATGGGCTATGTCTGTTATGGCAACTCAGCCACTGACATACCTATAGGGCCTGCAATGGTCACAGGTGAGATCTGGGCTCGTGAGCCATAGTGGCCCACAGGTCACCCTCCCTACACTACAGCTGGTTAAAGGTCTTTACTCTCTTTTCTGGTTTTCTGTGATGGCTGGCAGTTAGTGCATCCGAAATGTCCCTTATCCTTTGGTGCACTGGAGAGAGGATATTGAGGATACACAGCCTTCCACTGTCAGAAGGTGAAAATTAATTGGTCGGCATACAGCGAAGGAAGGACACTGAATGATGGGACACTTGTGGGCACACACGTTGTGAACAAGTCTTTATGGTGGCCTGGGTTCGAATCTTAAAATTCTACTGAAATGTATGGTGCGGATGTGGCTGATATTGTGTGGAGAAGAAGATGAGCTTTTACACCAATTACCTGAGCTCATCTTTATTTAAGTGTCTTGATCAAAGCTGCAATATGACCCACGATCAATGGACAAGAGTGGCACCTTGCTCAGCATTGACTGAGGCGCCCGGGTTCTTAGTATCCATGGTCAATGCCAATGAGCGCATGGTTTATGCTGCATAATACAGGAGCGAAGCGGCTGCCATATTTAAGTACTCGACATCTTCCATACTATTACGGTGGATGACGGAAAGGATTAGGATTACCTGTTAGGGGTCGGGCACTTCTGTACTGAACAGAAAGCTGGACATAGGAATTGCTGGTTCTCAAGACATCGCTGCAGTCAAAGTCTGGACTGGATCCCACCAGCAAGGATTTCTAAAAGCAAGAAACATGACAAATCTTTAAATTTATATAAAATTCATGTTACAATATCTCTGATGTAAAAGACTAGTAAATCTAAAATAAAACTCAATAGAAGCGTGAAGTAAAGTGCGACGAATACCATTATTTATTTTGCTTAGATCACGATCTACTTTTCTGTTCGCACATTCCATGCAGACACCGTGCGGAGCGCACACGGACCCCATTATAGTCTATGGCGTCCATGTGATTTCACTGCACACCGCTTGCAAATGAGTTTGGTAGTCCATTTGGGAGGGTAGCCATGCGGACTCCCCTGAATGGATTACCAACACAGATGTGAACGAGGCATTAGCCTTATGATGGCTTGTTTTTTGTGGGGCAAGTTGTATTTTTGATTCACAGTAGAAGTCAGTGGCAGATCCTATATATTTCCATACTTACTGAGATGTGGACTGTTTTACTAGATATCTGGTGAGTGCCGGCTGCTGGAGCGTATATTATAGTAAATATTCCCATTCCATTGTCTGCTAGAACTACTTCTGAAATCTTCACGGAGGAAGCAGCCTGTAAAGACGAAGACACAAGACAAGTCAGAATTAGTGATGAGCGAGTAGTATTCGATGGAATACCTCGCCGGCATGGGAATGCGTGTAAGCGGCCGAACACCAAGGGGTTAAACGTTTTGAGTATTCGATGCGTTTAACCCCTTGGTGTTCGGCCGATTACACGCATTCCTATGGGGGCGAGGGATTCGATTGAATACTACTCGCTCATCACTAGTCAAAATCTGTAGTAACAGACACATGTCTGACACTCATCAATTGCAGACTTGAAGTATTGCAGAAGAGAGCCCCTTAGAATTAAGATAAGATAAGATAATCCTTTAATAGTCCCACAGTGGGGAAATTTCAGTATGTTACAGCAGCCTAGTAATACAGATACAGGATAATACACAGTAATATAATACAGACGTAGACACACATATGCTGAGAAGAGAAGATGTACTAGGAGTCCATAGCAGCTAAGGAACAGAAGAGAAAGAAGGAAGACTTCATAGTCATTAGTTCTCTGTGTGGAGTGATCTTCGCTTGGTCTGATGTAGATTATACAGCCTGGTCGCGGTTGGAAGGAAGGACTTGCGATAGCTCCTTCTCACACTTGGGGTGAAGCAGACGGTCACTTACAGTGCTGCCAAGGGGAGGAAGGAGTGGAGAGAAGCTAGGAGAAGAGGCACAGACACAGCCAGAGGCTACTAGAGCGGGAGAGGAAGTTTCTATCTCATCCCAAGTGCTTTATTCCCATCAGTGTCCTATCTGATCTTGATGATGCTTTTGAGTAAGAAAGAAGATAACTTAGATGAGCAGATAGATAGTCCTCTTCTCTCTATGTTCAGTATTTGGGAGACATTATGTCAGCTATTAGACAGAGATAGTAATTCTCCCCTCTACGGGCCCTAAGAAATACACATTATAAACCATAGTATGGTTGCAAATAGTGTCAGTAGAGTACAAGGTTCAGCCTATCACAAGGCATTTTGGGAAGAAGATATTTCTCAGAAATAACATGTACGTGGCTTAACTGTATGCCAATGACCTGGCAAGCTATTGGAATATCTGATTGATTGATTGATTGATTGCTTTGTTTAAAAGAAATAAAGCCTCTAGGACGGGATCTTTGCAAAGCTTTTGCCTGGAGAATGGACAAGGTCATCCATGTCTCACTCATCTGAATCACCGGTGATAATCTGACTATACAATCTACCTGGCACGGACTAAACTACTCTGACACCTTACACATACACAGACATATTACTGATTTATGCAAGATTTGTTGAAAGGCTAGACATACCTATGGAGCACCATACATTACCTGGACATAGATACCATAATCCCAGCATTTCCACACTATAAATCTCCTTATACGAGTACAATCCCGTAGCCCGTATCCATTCATATAGATTCCATATAACCCGCCATAGGCTTCATTGTTCAACCACTGCTGACTGGGACCATTGACATCTGTAAGACAATTGTATTGTGTGTTATTACAGGATGTCATAGTTGTATATGTGCTGTAGTGACATTCAATGTGATAAAGTAACTGACCCTTTGAAAATGGGAATAAAAAAAATGTACCACAATTTTCTGAATGAGAGAAGTTTTACCTTAGCAGCCAGTTTAGAGGGATTCTACCATTAAAAACCTTTTTTTTCTAGTTGACAGTTCGGAATAGCCTATTTTTCTCCTACCTTTAGAGGTCTTCTCTACCCCGCCGTTCGGTTAAAAATCCGTTTTTCATCGGTATGCAAATGAGCTCTCTCGCAGCACTGGGGGCGGACCCCAGCACTCAATCAGTACTGGGGGCGTCCCCAATGCTGCGAGAGAACTCTTTAGCGCCGCCTCCATCTTCGTCAACAATGGCCTCTTCATCTTCTTCTTCCGGTGCTGGGGTCACACTTGTACGCCTGCGCAGTCGGCTCTGCCATCGGGCCGCAAGCAGAGCCAAGTGCACATGCCAGTGGCCATTTTTATGTGGCCGCTTACACAAGCATGCGCAGTACACTCTGTACTCCATAGTACTACGATAGAACTCATTTGCATACCAATGAAAAACGGATTTTTAACCGAACGGTGGGGCGGAGAAGACATCTAAAGGTAGGAGAAGAATAGCCTTTCTTAAGGCTATTCCTACGTGTCAACTAGAAAAAAAAAAAGTTTTCAATGGTAGAATCCCTTTAACCTATTAGTATGCTCAAATACTATAAAACAAATGACACCATAGATCCAAGTATTGAGCATTTGGGAATTGAATTTAGAAAAATAAACCTCAATATGCTCCGTAGTAGTAATTTATCTTCTTCCTCATATGTTACATGTTATTTCATTGTCCTATTACTCACTTTGACAAGATTCTCCATTAATGCGATATCCGGCTCTCTCAAATCCAGCAACCACATTATTCTGCAGCACAATGTCAGCGCCATTACTGATCTAGAGATAAAACAATAAGACTTTAGCTGTGTTATTATAAGAATGTTATTGTAGAAATCGTGACCATAGATAGGGCTGCAGATCTCCATGTTTCTTAATGGGGACAAGATTCATAGGTGTAACTACCAGAGTATCAGAGTATGAACAACTAAGAGGGGCCATTTCCACCGAGACCTCGGGTGTTGCTAATTATAACTATACATAATGGAAGAGGATGGGGAAAGCTGAATGTGCCTCCATTACTTTACTAGGATATCATAATGCCTCCATGTGACATCATTATAATCTTTATATGCTGTGATGTCATGGTGTACAGAGTGATCTTCTTATATATGTATTATCCCTGTACTGTGACATCACTGTGTGTATTATCTTGTACTGTGACATCACTGTGTGTATTATCCCTGTACTGTGACATCACTGTGTGTATTATCTCTGTACTGTGACATCACTGTGTGTATTATCCTGTACTGTGACATCACTGTGTGTATTATCTCTCTACTGTGACATCACTGTGTGTATTATCCCTGTACTGTGACATCACTGTGTGTATTATCTCTGTACTGTGACATCACTGTGTGTATTATCCCTGTACTGTGACATCATTGTGTGTATTATCTCTGTACTGTGACATCACTGTGTGTATTATCCCTGTACTGTGACATCACTGTGTGTATTATCCCTGTACTGTGACATCATTGTGTGTATTATCTCTGTACTGTGACATCACTGTGTGTATTATCCCTGTACTGTGACATCACTGTGTGTATTATCTCTGTACTGTGACATCACTGTGTGTATTATCCCTGTACTGTGACATCACTGTGTGTATTATCTCTGTACTGTGACATCACCGTGGGTATTATCTCTGTACTGTGACATCACTGTGTGTATTATCTCTGTACTGTGACATCACTGTGTGTATTATCCCTATAATGTGACATCACTGTGTGTATTATCCCTGTACTGTGACATCACTGTGTATTATCCCTGTACTGTGACATCACTGTGTGTATTATCCCTGTACTGTGACATCACTGTGTGTATTATCCCTGTACTGTGACATCACCGTGTGTATTATCTCTGTACTGTGACATCACCGTGTGTATTATCTCTGTACTGTGACATCACTGTGTGTATTATCCCTGTACTGTGACATCACTGTGTGTATTATCTTGTACTGTGACATCACTGTGTGTATTATCTCTGTATTGTGACATCACTGTGTATATTATCCCTGTACTGTGACATCACTGTGTGTATTATCTCTGTACTGTGACATCACTGTGTGTATTATCCCTGTACTGTGACATCACTGTGTGTATTATCCCTGTACTGTGACATCACCGTGTGTATTATCTCTGTACTGTGACATCACCGTGTGTATTATCTCTGTACTGTGACATCACTGTGTGTATTATCTCTGTACTGTGACATCACTGTGTGTATTATCCCTGTACTGTGACATCACTGTGTGTATTATCCTGTACTGTGACATCATTGTGTGTATTATCCCTGTACTGTGACATCACTGTGTGTATTATCTCTGTACTGTGACATCACTGTGTGTATTATCCCTGTACTGTGACATCACTGTGTGTATTATCCCTGTACTGTGACATCACTGTGTGTATTATCCCTGTACTGTGACATCACTGTGTGTATTATCTCTGTACTGTGACATCACTGTGTGTATTATCTCTGTACTGTGACATCACTGTGTGTATTATCCCTGTACTGTGACATCACTGTGTGTATTATCCCTGTACTGTGACATCACTGTGTGTATTATCCCTGTACTGTGACATCACTGTGTGTATTATCCCTGTACTGTGACATCACTGTGTGTATTATCTCTGTACTGTGACATCACTGTGTGTATTATCCCTGTACTGTGACATCACTGTGTGTATTATCCCTGTACTGTGACATCACTGTGTGTATTATCCTGTACTGTGACATAACTGTGTGTATTATCTCTGTACTGTGACATCACTGTGTGTATTACCCCTGTACTGTGACATCACTGTGTGTATTATCTCTGTCGTGTGACATCACTGTGTGTATTATCCTGTACTGTGACATCACTGTGTGTATTATCTTTGTACTGTGACATCACTGTGTTTATTATCCCTGTACTGTGACATCACTGTGTGTATTATCTTGTACTGTGACATCACTGTGTGTATTATCTCTGTATTGTGACATCACTGTGTGTATTATCCCTGTACTATGACATCACTGTGTGTATTATCTCTGTACTGTGACATCACTGTGTGTATTATCCCTGTACTGTGACATCACTGTGTGTATTATCCTGTACTGTGACATCACTGTGTGTATTATCCCTGTACTGTGACATCACTGTGTGTATTATCTCTGTACTGTGACATCACTGTGTGTATTATCTCTGTACTGTGACATCACTGTGTGTATTATCTCTGTACTGTGACATCACTGTGTGTATTATCTCTGTACTGTGACATCACTGTGTGTATTACCCCTGTACTGTGACATCACTGTGTGTATTATCTATGTAGTGTGACATCACTGTGTGTATTATCCTGTACTGTGACATCACTGTGTGTATTATCCTGTACTGTGACATCACTGTGTGTATTATCTCTGTACTGTGACATCACTGTGTGTATTATCCCTGTACTGTGACATCACTGTGTGTATTATCCTGTACTGTGACGTCACTGTGTGTATTATGCCTGTACTGTGACATCACTGTGTGTATTATCTCTGTACTGTGACATCACTGTGTGTATTATCCCTGTACTGTGACATCACTGTATCCATTATCCCTGTACTGTGACATCACTGTGTGTATTATCTCTGTACTGTGACATCACTGTGTGTATTATCTCTGTACTGTGACATCACTGTGTGTATTATCTCTGCATTGTAACATCACTGTGTGTATTATCCCTGTACTGTGACATCACTGTGTGTATTATCTCTGTACTGTGACATCACCGTGTGTATTATCTCTGTACTGTGACATTACTGTGTGTATTATCTCTGTACTGTGACATCACTGTGTGTATTATCTCTGTACTGTGACATCACTGTGTGTATTATCTCTGCATTGTGACATCACTGTGTGTATTATCCCTGTACTGTGACATCACTGTGTGTATTATCTCTGTACTGTCACATCACCGTGTGTATTATCTCTGTACTGTGACATTACTGTGTGTATTATCTCTGTACTGTGACATCACTGTGTGTATTGTCTCTGTACTGTGACATCACTGTGTGTATTATCCTGTACTGTGACATCACTGTGTGTATTATCTCTGTACTGTGACATCACTGTGTGTATTATCTCTGTACTGTGACATCACTGTGTGTATTATCCTGTACTGTGACATCACTGTGTGTATTATCCCTGTACTGTGACATCACTGTGTGTATTATCTCTGTACTGTGACATCACTGTGTGTATTATCTCTGTACTGTGACATCACTGTGTGTATTATCCCTGTACTGTGACATCACTGTGTGTATTATCTCTGTACTGTGACATCACTGTGTGTATTATCCTGTACTGTGACATCACTGTGTGTATTATCTCTGTACTGTGACATCACTGTGTGTATTATCCTGTACTGTGACATCACTGTGTGTTTTATCCCTGTACTGTGACATCACTGTGTGTATTATCCTGTACTGTGACATCACTGTGTGTATTATCTCTCTACTGTGACATCACTGTGTGTATTATCCCTGTACTGTGACATCACTGTGTGTATTATCTCTGTACTGTGACATCACTGTGTGTATTATCCCTGTACTGTGACATCATTGTGTGTATTATCTCTGTACTGTGACATCACTGTGTGTATTATCCCTGTACTGTGACATCACTGTGTGTATTATCCCTGTACTGTGACATCATTGTGTGTATTATCTCTGTACTGTGACATCACTGTGTGTATTATCCCTGTACTGTGACATCACTGTGTGTATTATCTCTGTACTGTGACATCACTGTGTGTATTATCCCTGTACTGTGACATCACTGTGTGTATTATCTCTGTACTGTGACATCACCGTGGGTATTATCTCTGTACTGTGACATCACTGTGTGTATTATCTCTGTACTGTGACATCACTGTGTGTATTATCCCTATAATGTGACATCACTGTGTGTATTATCCCTGTACTGTGACATCACTGTGTATTATCCCTGTACTGTGACATCACTGTGTGTATTATCCCTGTACTGTGACATCACTGTGTGTATTATCCCTGTACTGTGACAACACCGTGTGTATTATCTCTGTACTGTGACATCACCGTGTGTATTATCTCTGTACTGTGACATCACTGTGTGTATTATCCCTGTACTGTGACATCACTGTGTGTATTATCTTGTACTGTGACATCACTGTGTGTATTATCTCTGTATTGTGACATCACTGTGTATATTATCCCTGTACTGTGACATCACTGTGTGTATTATCTCTGTACTGTGACATCACTGTGTGTATTATCCCTGTACTGTGACATCACTGTGTGTATTATCCTGTACTGTGACATCACTGTGTGTATTATCCCTGTACTGTGACATCACTGTGTGTATTATCTCTGTACTGTGACATCACTGTGTGTATTATCCCTGTACTGTGACATCACTGTGTGTATTATCCCTGTACTGTGACATCACTGTGTGTATTATCCCTGTACTGTGACATCACTGTGTGTATTATCTCTGTACTGTGACATCACTGTGTGTATTATCTCTGTACTGTGACATCACTGTGTGTATTATCCCTGTACTGTGACATCACTGTGTGTATTATCCCTGTACTGTGACATCACTGTGTGTATTATCCCTGTACTGTGACATCACTGTGTGTATTATCCCTGTACTGTGACATCACTGTGTGTATTATCTCTGTACTGTGACATCACTGTGTGTATTATCCCTGTACTGTGACATCACTGTGTGTATTATCCCTGTACTGTGACATCACTGTGTGTATTATCCTGTACTGTGACATCACTGTGTGTATTATCTCTGTACTGTGACATCACTGTGTGTATTACCCCTGTACTGTGACATCACTGTGTGTATTATCTCTGTAGTGTGACATCACTGTGTGTATTATCCTGTACTGTGACATCACTGTGTGTATTATCTCTGTACTGTGACATCACTGTGTGTATTATCCCTGTACTGTGACATCACTGTGTGTATTATCTTGTACTGTGACATCACTGTGTGTATTATCTCTGTATTGTGACATCACTGTGTGTATTATCCCTGTACTGTGACATCACTGTGTGTATTATCTCTGTACTGTGACATCACTGTGTGTATTATCCCTGTACTGTGACATCACTGTGTGTATTATCCTGTACTGTGACATCACTGTGTGTATTATCCCTGTACTGTGACATCACTGTGTGTATTATCTCTGTACTGTGACATCACTGTGTGTATTATCTCTGTACTGTGACATCACTGTGTGTATTATCTCTGTACTGTGACATCACTGTGTGTATTATCTCTGTACTGTGACATCACTGTGTGTATTACCCCTGTACTGTGACATCACTGTGTGTATTATCTCTGTAGTGTGACATCACTGTGTGTATTATCCTGTACTGTGACATCACTGTGTGTATTATCCTGTACTGTGACATCACTGTGTGTATTATCTCTGTACTGTGACATCACTGTGTGTATTATCCCTGTACTGTGACATCACTGTGTGTATTATCCTGTACTGTGACGTCACTGTGTGTATTATGCCTGTACTGTGACATCACTGTGTGTATTATCTCTGTACTGTGACATCACTGTGTGTATTATCACTGTACTGTGACATCACTGTATCCATTATCCCTGTACTGTGACATCACTGTGTGTATTATCTCTGTACTGTGACATCACTGTGTGTATTATCTCTGTACTGTGACATCACTGTGTGTATTATCTCTGCATTGTAACATCACTGTGTGTATTATCCCTGTACTGTGACATCACTGTGTGTATTATCTCTGTACTGTGACATCACCGTGTGTATTATCTCTGTACTGTGACATTACTGTGTGTATTATCTCTGCATTGTGATATCACTGTGTGTATTATCCCTGTACTGTGACATCACTGTGTGTATTATCTCTGTACTGTCACATCACCGTGTGTATTATCTCTGTACTGTGACATTACTGTGTGTATTATCTCTGTACTGTGACATCACTGTGTGTATTGTCTCTGTACTGTGACATCACTGTGTGTATTATCTTGTACTGTGACATCACTGTGTGTATTATCTCTGTACTGTGACATCACTGTGTGTATTATCCCTGTACTGTGACATCACTGTGTGTTTTATCTCTGTACTGTGACATCACTGTGTGTATTATCTCTGTACTGTGACATCACTGTGTGTATTATCTCTGTACTGTGACATCACTGTGTGTATTATCTCTGCATTGTGACATCACTGTGTGTATTATCCCTGTACTGTGACATCACTGTGTGTATTATCTCTGTACTGTGACATCACCGTGTGTATTATCTCTGTACTGTGACATTACTGTGTGTATTATCTCTGTACTGTGACATCACTGTGTGTATTATCTCTGTACTGTGACATCACTGTGTGTATTATCTCTGCATTGTGACATCACTGTGTGTATTATCCCTGTACTGTGACATCACTGTGTGTATTATCTCTATACTGTGACATCACCGTGTGTATTATCTCTGTACTGTGACATTACTGTGTGTATTATCTCTGTACTGTGACATCACTGTGTGTATTGTCTCTGTACTGTGACATCACTGTGTGTATTATCCCTGTACTGTGACATCACTGTGTGTATTATCCCTGTACTGTGACATCACTGTGTGTATTATCCCTGTACTGTGACATCACTGTGTGTATTATCTCTGTACTGTGACATCACTGTGTGTATTATCCTGTACTGTGACATCACTGTGTGTATTATCCCTGTACTGTGACATCACTGTGTGTATTATCTCTGTACTGTGACATTACTGTGTGTATTATCTCTGTACTGTGACATCACTGTGTGTATTATCCCTGTACTGTGACATCGCTGTGTGTATTATCCCTGCACTGTGACATCACTGTGTGTATTATCTCTGTACTGTGACATTACTGTGTGTATTATCTCTGTACTGTGACATCACTGTGTGTATTGTCTCTGTACTGTGACATCACTGTGTGTATTATCTTGTACTGTGACATCACTGTGTGTATTATCTCTATACTGTGACATCACCGTGTGTATTATCTCTGTACTGTGACATTACTGTGTGTATTATCTCTGTACTGTGACATCACTGTGTGTATTATCTCTGTACTGTGACATCACTGTGTGTATTATCTCTGCATTGTGACATCACTGTGTGTATTATCCCTGTACTGTGACATCACTGTGTGTATTATCTCTGTACTGTGACATCACCGTGTGTATTATCTCTGTACTGTGACATTACTGTGTGTATTATCTCTGTACTGTGACATCACTGTGTGTATTGTCTCTGTACTGTGACATCACTGTGTGTATTATCCCTGTACTGTGACATCACTGTGTGTATTATCCCTGTACTGTGACATCACTGTGTGTATTATCCCTGTACTGTGACATCACTGTGTGTATTATCTCTGTACTGTGACATCACTGTGTGTATTATCCTGTACTGTGACATCACTGTGTGTATTATCCCTGTACTGTGACATCACTGTGTGTATTATCTCTGTACTGTGACATTACTGTGTGTATTATCTCTGTACTGTGACATCACTGTGTGTATTATCCCTGTACTGTGACATCGCTGTGTGTATTATCCCTGCACTGTGACATCACTGTGTGTATTATCTCTGTACTGTGACATTACTGTGTGTATTATCTCTGTACTGTGACATCACTGTGTGTATTGTCTCTGTACTGTGACATCACTGTGTGTATTATCTTGTACTGTGACATCACTGTGTGTATTATCTCTGTACTGTGACATCACTGTGTGTATTATCCCTGTACTGTGACATCACTGTGTGTATTATCTCTGTACTGTGACATCACTGTGTGTATTATCCCTGTACTGTGACATCACTGTGTGTATTATCCCTGTACTGTGACATCACTGTGTGTATTATCCTGTACTGTGACATCACTGTGTGTATTATGCCTGTACTGTGACATCACTGTGTGTATTATCCCTGTATTGTGACATCACTGTGTGTATTATCTCTGTACTGTGACATCACCGTGTGTATTATCTCTGTACTGTGACATCACTGTGTGTATTATCCCTGTACTGTGACATCACTGTGTGTATTATCTCTGTACTGTGACATCACTGTGTGTATTATCTCTGTACTGTGACATCACTGTGTGTATTATCCCTGTACTGTGACATCACTGTGTGTATTATCTCTGTACTGTGACATCACTGTGTGTATTATCCTGTACTGTGACATCATTGTGTGTATTATCTCTGTACTGTGACATCACTGTGTGTATTATCTCTGTACTGTGACATCACTGTGTGTATTATCCTGTACTGTGACATCACTGTGTGTATTATCCTGTACTGTGACATCACTGTGTGTATTATCTCTGTACTGTGACATCACTGTGTGTATTATCTCTGTACTGTGACATCACTGTGTGTATTATCCTGTACTGTGACATCACTGTGTGTATTATCCCTGTACTGTGACATCACTGTGTGTATTATCTCTGTACTGTGACATCACTGTGTGTATTATCTCTGTACTGTGACATCACTGTGTGTATTATCCCTGTACTGTGACATCACTGTGTGTATTATCTCTGTACTGTGACATCACTGTGTGTATTATCCTGTACTGTGACATCACTGTGTGTATTATCTCTGTACTGTGACATCACTGTGTGTATTATCTCTGTACTGTGACATCACTGTGTGTATTATCCTGTACTGTGACATCACTGTGTGTATTATCCCTGTACTGTGACATCACTGTGTGTATTATCTCTGTACTGTGACATCACTGTGTGTATTATCTCTGTACTGTGACATCACTGTGTGTATTATCTCTGTACTGTGACATCACTGTATGTATTATCCCTGTACTGTGACATCACTGTGTGTATTATCCCTGTACTGTGACATCACTGTGTGTATTATCTCTGTACTGTGACATCACTGTGTGTATTATCCCTGTACTGTGACATCACTGTGTGTATTATCTCTGTACTGTGACATCACTGTGTGTATTATCCTGTAGTGTGACATCACTGTGTGTATTATCTCTGTACTGTGACATCACTGTATGTATTATCCCTGTACTGTGACATCACTGTATGTATTATTCTGGTACAGTATTATAACATCATTGTTGATACGTTCACAATTTTGTCTCCTGGTTTCCAAGTCAGCCTTTTCTGGAGAATTAGAGTTGAGCTTCCTGACTGTGCTGTGTATTATCTCAGTAATCCATGTACCATTACCATTGAGCACATTATAAATTATCAAATATAATATCATTATAAATCACTGTATTAGGCTTGGTTTACATCTGCATTTGAGGATTTGGTTCCCCTCTCCGCATGATAAATTCAAGCAGCACTTTTCTTTTCTCTCCGCACGGAAACAGAGTGGAACCACACGGACCCCATTATAGTCTATGAGGTCTGCAGGTTTCCTAAGGCAACCGCTTTCTTATATGGATTAGGTTTCTGTTTGGGGGGGACCAAGCAGACCCCCCCCCCAACAGAAACCAGAACACAGATGTGAATCTAGCCTTACTCCATGTGTAAAGGAGACCAAGATAATTATACACTTCTCATGTTCTGAAATGATAGCTGCTTGAGGCGGCCATAGTAGAGTGGGCTCCATTACAAGCTTTGCTATGGGGCTGTGTGGTTACTTCCCCTGGTGACAATTGTAAAGACTCTAAAACAATTAGAAGCCCTAATCAGCATACGTTGCCCACTGCGGGGAGTGACTAGTAGTACTTATTAGAGATGAGTGAGTAGTGTTCGATCGAGTAGGTGTTCGATCAAATACTACGGTATTCGAAATACTCGTACTCGATCGAACACTACTAGCTGTTCGAAGTCTAAGGTTCAATGCAGAACCAGCGTTGATTGGCAGAATGCTATACATTCTGCCAATCAACGCTGGTTCTTCTCTTACCTTTAGAAGTCTTCTCCGTGCAGCGTCCCCGCGGCGTCTTCCGGCTGGAATTCACTCTGCCTAGGCATCCGGCCTAGGCAGAGCCGACTGCGCATGCGCGGGCATGCCCTCGCATGCGCAGTCGGCTCTGCCTAGGCCCCGATGCCTAGGCAGAGTGAATTCCAGCCGGAAGACGCCGCGGGGGCACTGCGTCGGGAGAAGACTTCAAGGAGAATCCAGCCCGACCGTCACTCGAGGACTTGGTAAGTATAATAGAAATGCGTTCGAACAGTCGAACAGTGTGCAGCTGTTCGAATCGGATTTCGAACCTCGGACACTTTAGTGTTCGCTCATCTCTAGTACTTATCAATAGAGGAAACCTACTGCTTACTACTGTATACACTAAGCTTGCTGCCCCTCTATTGGCAGCTCCGTATCAGAAATAATTAATATCTGACCAAAGATACATTTATTATTACAGAGTCATCAACACAAAATAGCATGATGATAAAGCCCAGCTAGTAAAATAAAATAAACCACTAACCTCTATTCCTGCATTTTCGCTAGGACTAGACCAAACGGCAAAGGCAACAAGATTTCCACTCACATTTACACGTTCTCCCCAAACTCTGATTCCTACAAAATTACACATAATTTGCGTCACACACTTAATAATTCAGAAATAAATGTTTTTTTTCCATCTGGGCAAGTCATACTCTATCAGTAGGATATGGCAAAACTTGCAGAATATTGGTGGTCCAAACACTCAGATTTCTACTGATCAGGAGAAGGGGGAGGTTTATACAGGACTTAGTATTCCCTGAAATCTCACTGAAATGAATGGACCATCGTTCTCTTCCAAATGGGGGACAAAAATCCCCTATTCTCCTGATCAGTGGGGATCTAAGTTGTTGGCTCCCCACCGATTAGAAAGTTATGCCGTGTCATGCGGATTTGCTCAGATAGGAAAAACCCTTTATAGAGAAGCCAAAACAAACAGCAGCGATGGAGCGGTCCACGACATAATAACTAGAGATGAGCGAACACTAAAATGTTCGGGGTTTGAAATCTGATTCGAACAGCCGCTCACTGTTCAACTGTTTGAATGGGTTTCGAACCCCATTATAGTCTATGGGGGGAAATGCTCATTTCAGGGGTAGGCAACATTCGATCAAATTCTACTTACCAAGTCCATGAGTGAGGGTCGGGCTGGATTCTTCTCCCTGCGCAGCGTCCCCGCGTCCTATTCCGGCCTTGAATTCACTCTGCTAGGCATCGGGCCTGGGCAGAGCCGACTGCGCATGCCTGCACTACAAGCGGAAATGCGCAGTCGGCTCTGCCCAGGCCCGATGCCTGGCAGAGTGAATGCAGAGCCGGAAGAGGACGCGGGAGCGCTGCACGGAGAAGACTTCTAAAGGTAGGAGAAGAACCAGCATTGATTGGCAATGTATAGCATTCTGCCAATCAACGCTGGTTCTGCATCGAATCTTAAGTTCGAACAGCGATTGGTACTCGATCGAGTACGAGTATTTCGAATACCGTAGTATTCGATCAAATACCTACTCAATCGAGTACTACTCGCTCATCTCTAATAATAACATTATATTACAGAAATGTATTATCAGATTTAGGCCGGGTTCACACGATGTCTTTTGGCACGTAATGTGGCACGTAGACGCCGCGAGAGCTTTTGCGGGCCGTATACGCTCCCATTGATTTCAATGGGAGCGTGGATCGTATACACAGCGCTATTTTGTGGACGTGATTTTGTGGCAGCTGCAAAATAGCTCCGCGTATACGGTCCCGGCTCCCATTGAAATCAATAGGAGCGTATATGGCCCCCAAAAGCTCCCGCGGCGTCTACGTGCCACATTACGTGCCAAAAGACATCGTAAGAACCCGGCCTTAAAGGGAGTCTCTCAGACAAACCCAATATATCAACCCAGCCCCATAGATTGTCTTCACCAGTTATCAGGCCATTTCGTCCCTCCTGCACAGGCCTACATCTCCCAGGTCTCTTTCACTCTGTTCTGGCAGAATAATGCACCCTATTTCCACTACTGCGCCATCCCTGCTCATGTATTACCGCTGTGCTATCTAAACAGCAAAACTTGAGACCCCCGTTTTTGTGGGTCATGACGTGACAGCTGGGACCTCCACCAATTCGACACTTCTCCTCTATCATTTACTAGGGAATTAGTTCAATGTGGGGTGCAATGTCTTCAAGGACAAAATAATATGTGTAGTCCTATGAGGGCTTGTTTTTTGTGGGATGGGCTGTTTTTCTTCAAGATACCATTTAAGGGTGCATTCACACTGAGTAAACGCTAGCTTATTCTGAACGTAAAACACGTTCAGAATAAGCGGCGTCTAAAGCAGCTCCATTCATTTCTATGGGAGCGGGGATACGAGCGCTCCCCATAGAAATGAATGGGCTGCTTCTTTCACTCCGTGCAGTCCCATTGAAGTGAATGGGGAGTGCCGGCGTATACGGCAAGCTCTGCTCATGCCGGAGCGTACACGCCGGCACTCCCCATTCACTTCAATGGGACTGCACGGAGTGAAAGAAGCAGCCCATTCATTTCTATGGGGAGCGCTCGTATCCCCGCTCCCATAGAAATGAATGGAGCTGCTTTAGACGCCGCTTATTCTGAACGTGTTTTACGTTCAGAATAAGCTAGCGTTTACTCAGTGTGAATGCACCCTTAGAGTACCTCTAATGTACCGGGCAGCTTTTATATTTTTTGTCTTGGAGGGAAACAGCATGTTTTACTACTACACAATGAAAAATTTTAAAAAGTGATTTTTTCATTGCCACATTTTTTTTTTAACATCCATGTAGCCATAGGGTTTTTTCCTTGCTTGGTTTTTTTTTTTATTTCTCTGGAATCTGTGTGTAATTCTTTTTACTATTTCTCTATCTTCTGATAAAAATCCTTTAATAAGCTAACAATTTACAGGCACCTTATATACATGTATGAATATGCATTTTTTGGAAGCTAATATGGGGCACCGGGGAGAGCCAATTAGTCCCATCAGTTTTGCTATTGGGTGTCTTTGGTCCATAGACACTGTATTATTAGGAAACAATAAAGGAGCAAACACAAATGTCGTGGAAAGTCTAAACAAGAATGTCCTGGTTGGCATTACCCACCCCCATAAGGGCACCCCATGTTATCCCTGGGTCACTTTTCGCTATGTATACCCCTCCAGATTTGGCTTACCATCTCCTACAGTGAAGAAAATAACGTTGTTCTCAATACTGAGTCCATTTGTATAAAACACACCAATAGCCGGGGAGAATCCATTGTGGAAGGCGCATCCCTTAACATAGGATTCATTTGATAATACCTTTAAAGAACAAAGTATATATTTGTTAAGGGAAAACGCTTTTTTGGATCTGGATATATTTTTGCAGAAGTTTAATTTTCTTTTTCCCATTCCCTTTTAGAATCTTGAGTATGAAGAACATGATGACTGGACTCTGAACCATAATGGAAATTACATGCAGAATAATAAACATTAAAATAAACAAAAAAAATTTTTTTATCAAAAAGAAAAACAAGTAAAATCTACAAATTCATGGAAAATACCTCTCCAAGACTGAGGAAAGCCAATGAGTAGCGCGGGTCTGTGGGGTCTGTGTAACCTTTCTGCCCGAAGTGGTAAAATTCCACGTTTTCGATTCTTGCATTACCTTTAAAAAAATTATAATAGACATTTAATAATGAGTAATGGTATCTTTACACATGTCCAACCCTCCAGTCTCTCTCGTAGACCAATAATACCAGAGAAAACAGACAAAACTGATCCTATAGTTTTTATGGGGTCAGTGCTGAGTTTGGCAGAACGAGAAATGTGACATTATTACACAGGTAACTCGCATTAGTAAATTCTGCATTACCTCGATATTCTATATTCTTGATGGAAAATGTGCTGACGAGAACTCGGGCTCCAAATGATTCGCTGTACCAACCAGGATAGTCCTGACCAATGATCTTAATATTCCTACTAAGTAAAGCCACGTCAGCGGCCAGGGTGTAAGTCAGGGTTGTGTTTGGGACTTGATAGGTGTTTGCTGGAAGAAAAATAGGATTAATAAATCTCAAGAAATATAACATTTAGGTCTTTAAGGAATTGTTTTAACTATGTCTTAGGACTGGAGGAAGATATTCATTTGGTCTAGACATCAAAGGTATTCATTTCTGCTTCCTCCATTTGCCAGTCCCCCCAGAGAATAAATGGAGTGGTAATCCTACTAATATTATAAGTGTGAAAGTTTGTGTGTTTGGATGTTTGTGAGTTTGGATGTTTGTTCCTCAATCACGCTAAAACGCCTGGACGGATTTGCGTGCAATTTTCCACAAACATAGTTTTCCCTTAGGATTGAGTCACAGGCTACTTTTGGTGCCACTAAACAACATGGCTTCCTAGCAGGAGACTCACAAAAGCAGGACTCCTAGCCCCAGCTATAGACTCACACACACTGCCTGGCATTTCCTGCCTCAACCTGCCTGCACACTCCTTACTGTCACCTCAGGAGTAGCCCTCACTCTACTCACTGACATTTACATAGCTTTCCACTATATAACAGAGTATCACTACATACACAATATAACACATCACATTGTCTGTATCACTACATACACAATATAACACATCACATTGTCTGTATCACTACATACACAATATAACACATCACATTGTCTGTATCACTACATACACAATATAACACATCACATTGTCTGTATCACTACAACACATCACATTGTCTGTATCACTACATACACAATATAACACATCACATTGTCTGTATCACTACAACACATCACATTGTCTGTATCACTACATACACACTCACACATTTCCTGCCTCAACCTGCCTGCACACTCCTTACTGTCACCTCAGGAGTAGCCCTCACTCTACTCACTCACATTTACATACATTTACATATAGATTTCCACTATATAACAGATCACATTGTCTGTATCACTACACACACAATACAACACATCACATTGTCTGTCTCACTACATACACAATACAACACATCACATTGTCTGTATCACTACATACACAATATAACACATCACATTGTCTGTATCACTACATACACAATACAACACATCACATTGTCTGTATCACTACATACACAATATAACACATCACATTGTCTGTATCACGACATACACAATATAACACATCACATCACATTTGCTAGCCCACCAAACTTTTTAAAGCACTTTTACAGTTTCACACATCTGTGTCCGCCCAATTCTCAAATCACCGCAGACGAAGTCGCGGGTAAAAGCTAGTAAGTAAATAAAACTTGCCAAACCATTCATGCAGAGGAGACGAGTCCCAGTTCCTGAGGTCATAGGGCGGACTCCCACTTATAAGCAAGTTATTCTCTATGTCCTAATTTGTGGATCATAACTTGTTTTGGTGTCACAATGCTTAAATGTCAGCATGTGTAGCTGATATAAGCCATAGCTAGCTGGAGATTGGGCAGGGAAGGAATTGTCCACCTAATATGAGTCAATTGTGAATAGTTTCTGCTTTTTTGACACAGAAGTTACTCCACTCATAAATTTAATAACATACCCATAACTTTTTATAGGATGATCCAAACCCAAACTCATACTCATGGTGTTCATTGTGTCACTTACCGGAGTGGTTGTAGCTGAGGGAAGCATTTAGAGTGAGGGTCTTCCGGTCAGAAGAAACAGTAATGATACTTCTGGTTTCTGTTTGCCAGGCATTATAACTGGTAGTCGTGACCAGAATGTCTTCTCCCACCTTGTAAAGGAAAATGTAGCAAAAAATAAAGATGTAGAAAGCAATTTAAGAGTCTTTCATATAATGGAAATCAGATATTAAAGTCTGATGTGCTTCCAATAGAACGCCATACTGTCCTTCACTTGAAGGGAAAGATGGCGACAGCAACCAATCCAACCCCAGCTATTATATTCAGAACTTGGGTAACTCTTCACATTTTCCTTTTGCCCCAGCATTTCTTGTCCACAGATTGGACCAACAATGAAGAGACTCACCTTCCAGTCTACTGGATCTGTGAGGGTGATGGATCGGGATCCGGCTAATACTGTGTTTGCCAGCTTTGTCCTATACACAGAGCGAGGAAGTCCATGTAGATCTAGCTGACCGAACACTCCTACACAGAAAAGATGAGGGAATGGAGGTGTAAATGTATAATGTCCTTGTTGTCTTCAAATATCCATAATTTTATCCTCATTTACCTAAAACCTTTGAGCCTTGGTTTGGCCCATTGGGCAATGGAAACTCTGGGGTTGAATGATTTCCTCTTAGTATAATATGTAATTCTCCTTGGAATGGCTCATCTTCTGTTCCTCCTATCAATCTCCCACCCTAATCATAATAGACAGAAAGTAGAGAGATCAGATAGAGTCAAAAGTAAAATTGTGACCAGATATCATTGTATCACGTCCCTCACCTGGATGGAAATGTATGTAGCATTGAGTACAGTTCTTCTGTAGCTGGACGCACCCGGGGCTGTGGAGTTGTTGGTGAGATTTCTCAGCTCCAGGACACCATAGATGATAAGTTTATGCAGAGAAGGGATTTCTACGTCGGCTACAACCCACTTGCCTGGGATGATACAACAGAAAACGGGGTCATAAATTAACAATTTTCTCTCTATTGACATTCATAGATAGCTGCCCATTAATTCAATGCCTGGTACATTACACAGACTTGGATCTGGACAAGGGATTTTTGTCAAAACAGAATCTGAACAGAACTTAGTTTGGGTAAAATTCTCCCACCCATCATGAAAACATGGATCCTGCATCCCCAATTGGAATAGAGTCACACCTGTGAATGTGTTTTGCCTCTTCATTCAATGTCTATAGGACTGAGAAAGATAGCCGAGAACCCATAAACTTTGAACGGAGTGGCAGCATGTATACAACCTTTTGCTCTGTTCAAATTGAAGACACAAGACCCCTGTTCTCAAGATTGGTAGGTAACCCACCTACTGGAAACACTACAAAGTGTTAGGATACATTTACCTGTGTATATACTATTGCTACTATTGTGCGCATTTAACATGTTATAGTACATTAACTGAGAAAACCATTTGGAGTTGAGGGCTCGGGTCATGAGGAGACAGTTGGACTCTTCTGCCTGTGTTGGGAGGTAATAGTGGGGTGAGTTCACTCCCCCAGTAAAGAGACTGAGCCAGAGTCCCTGATTATATTGGCCCAAGCCAGCTCGAGGACAGTCGTAGTGTTTTTCTGCAATCAGAAAATAGGAATAATCCCTGCTTACTTGATATTGTGTGTATGAAACATCTGTGAAGGTGATGTTTCATATATCTCATAGCTATGACCCTGCCTGTAACCTCTGGATCTGCAACCCAGAGAACCAGAACACTGCCAGGGCTTTGCAGTTTTGGTCGATACAGCAAACTGTAAAAGAGGAAGACTGCAAACACAGACTGACACCTGGGAAGTACCATCTACTAGGTCAGCTTGTTCCCCAATAGAAAGTTCCAAAGAACTGTACCTCTAGTATCTAGAAGATGTTTGTACGCCGTCTTCTACTTCAGTAAACACCATGAGTTATCCTGTATTATTCCTTATTCCTACAGCAACCATCATGGGCGCTCTAACCACCATCAGGCTCCTGAAGGCTTACTACTACTACTAGGATGTGCACCCTGCAGACCACCTCAGCCCTTCACCAGCCTAGGAGGAGCATTGGAGGATCTGATTGAAATCCTTGCCGCTGCAACCACAGTGACTACGACTAGCAACCTCCTGCCAATGAACTACTGCAGTACAACCAGCAATCAAACATCTATTATGAGGATGCAGTAGGTGATAAGTGGTTATTATGGAACAATCCTTTTAATGGAATATTGAAAGTGTCAAATTGCATCTTCAAATATTGAGGAGAGCATGTTTAGTCAATCTAGTCTATTCAACTTTTTGGATCTGAAAAGCAACGAGGGATCGAACCTTGCTACTCGAGACTAGAGATGAGCGAATAGTATTCGAAACTATAGTTTTGAATACCTCGCTCCATAGGAATGAATGGCGCTTAACTCCTTGCTGTTTGGCCGCTTCCATTCATTCCTATGGGAGCAAGGTATTCGAAACTACGTTTCGAATACTATTCGAATCAACTCAAGTCGAGAGCAATGGCACAATGACATGGGATCAAATGAAAGGTTAGTCACCACTAATGACTTAATGGCAAACTCAATCCACCCATTATAATATATGACATGTAATAGAACTAATTAAAAAAAATAGAATATATAAAAATTTTAAAAAATAAGACACATTTGTTACCTGCTGGGATGACAACACTGGATCCTTCTTTTGGTACAGTATTATTGTTTTCTGGTGATGATTCCCAGAAGGAACGACTGGACCATAAGCTGGAAAGACAAGATAACATATAGATTATGTGTCACTCCATTGGCTAACAACTGAAGAGGCAAACACAGAGAACATGTTCCTAGAGCTGGGGTTCATATCACCCTAGCACTCTCATAACATGACTACCTGAACCCAGAACCCAGCATATGAACATATTCCTAGCCTGTGTCTACAGCATTTTTCTGACACAATGTGAGAATTACACATGGCGATCTACAAGTTATCATCCAGTCGCACTTACTCATGGGATGCCGGGTAAAGTGTGGGTGGGGTTGGGGGAGGGGGTGGGATACATTTCTTAAAATAGCATTGGTAGACCTCCAGCTTTACATCAATGTTTGTCATGGTTGTATCGAGGGTCCCGGCCACAGCTCGTCTCTGAACGTTACCTTTTCCAGACACTAGGAGAAAAAAAAAGTCTTGTGAATTAAAATAATTCTGAATACACATAGACAGATTAATGTCATAGAATGACTGGTTTACCGGGATATATAGGTGTTAAAAATATTGTATTATTATTATATTATTAAGATAAAAGATAACTTCTTCAGATGCTCCAATGCATCTTAAATGAAGCAAATTGCAAACAATCTAGATTAATAATTGCCTATTGAAACATGACTCCATGGTAACAGATTACACATAAACCCTCTGTAGTCTGATACTACAGCCATAAACTCTTCAATCTGTTTCCAATGTCTTGCAAGCCTAACAAATGTATATTAAATGACACATCAAGGCAGTCTGTTTGATAATCCAAATGTTATAATGCAAAACCTCTAAAAATATTCTAACATTTTTCATGGATCCTATTTAGAAAGTACAGTGTTGGCCAAAAGTATTGGCACCCCCGCAATTCTGTCAGATAATACTCATTTTCTTCCAGAAAATGATTGCAATGACAAATTCTTTGGTATTATCTTCATTTAATTTGTCTTCAATGGAAAACCACAAAAAGAATTGTCAAAAAGCCAAATTGGATATAATTCCACACCAAACATAAAAAGGGGGTGGACAAAAGTATTGGCACTGTTTGAAAAATCATGTGATGCTTCTCTAATTTGTGTAATTAAGATTGCTCATGCTTCCTCACAATTTTGCTTCTCAAGTCCTCAGACAGTTCTTTGGTCTTCTTTCTTTTCTCCATGCTCAATGTGGTACACACAAGGACACAGGACAGAGGTTGAGTCAACTTTAATCCATTTCAACTGGCTGCAAGTGTGATTTAGTTATTGCCACCACCTGTTAGGTGCCTCAGGTAAGTAACAGGTGCTGTTAATTACACAAATTAGAGAAGCATCACATAGTAGATGAGGTTGGATAAACACATTAGTCCATCAAGTCCAACCTATAACCCTACAATCCCTACAGTGTTGATCCAGGGGAAGGCAAAAAACCCCATGAGGCTCTTGCCAATTGCCCTATTTCATTTTTTCAAACAGTGTCAATACTTTTGTCCACCCCCTTTTTTATGTTTGCTGTGGAATTATATCCAATTTGGCTTTTTGACAATTCTTTTTGTGGTTTTCCATTGAAGACAAATTAAATGAAGATACTACCAAAGAATTTGTGGTTGCAATCATTTTCTGGAAGAAACTGAATATTATCTGACAGAATTGCAGGGGTGCCAATACTTTTGGCCAACACTGTATAGGAGTAGCATGTCTAGTAATTTTTGACTACCTGCCCCCTCTACAGTCCAGTCATCTTCTACTAACACTGGAATGCCAAAGAAAAATGAAAACTGAGCCCCCTACTATTGCTGGTTCATATTACCACTTCCATATAGGTTTTGTGGAGAAAGTGTGTATTCGAAACCCACAGCCAGTTTATCCATCACGCAGAAGGGCAACTAGATCCTCTGTCCATTCCTTTCCTCTAGGTTACCATTCAGACGGGAAGACTTACTAAGGGTAGACTTACACAACCAAGGTGCAAAATGGCCATTAAAAATATTAATTTCTCACGACCACCTTGAACACGAAAGGCATCCTTTTCCATGATCCCCCATACATTTTAGTGAAAATGGGAAAAAAATAAGATATGACTCATATTTTCATGGTCCGGTGACTAGCCCCATTACAGTGACGTCCTGACATCATGTGGACGTATCCTTAGGATTTGACCATTAATTAGAAATGAGTTAGAGCAGCAAAAGCATCTCCAAAGTTTCCTGTATTTATTTTTACTATTGGCTTATATGATAAGAATATGATTTTTTGACTACTTGAGTAATAGTGAGTAATAGGATCACACACATGTACCTACCTAGATAGGTCAGGGTGGTTGTGTCATCATTGAAGTACCAGTCTCCATTGCTATTATTGCTCCAGCTCACCGGCTGTGTGGACGCATTACGGACATTCATTATTTTGAACATGTCTGGACTCTGGGTAAAGTTGTGAGATATCAGCACATAGTCCTCACTCTATATAGAATACAATCATATGGTAAAGTTATTGGGAGTGGCAGAAATAATGAAATCTGACAGCAAACACCAGTTATCTGGTTGCACCATTCAAGGTAACGCTTGATTTTACCTTAAATCCATAGAAGGTTCCTGTGTAGGAGATGTTCGTGATAAAATCCACGCCATAGAAATACCAGTTGAAGGAATCTGCATTAGGTAACAAGGCCATCCATCCACTTGGGTGTGTCAGGCGTTGTACCAGGTAAGGTACATGGCTGGCGCCTAAAAGTAAAAGTTACCTTGTCTTTAGAGAGAGTAAAGGAGAGCGAGTTTCATGGGCTATGCAGAGAGCGCATTTTACAAGAAACCAATAAAGATTCATTGGAGTAACTACAATGGACGGAGAAGTAGCAGGTTCCCCAAGGCTGTGGGAGGTCAGAGGAACCGCTGCCATATAACAAGATACCTATATCATATATGGCACAAGGTAGGTGGGGAGCCTTGTTTAAATGTAGCATTAGGATCAGAAGCTATAGGTTACACTTCTGCCAGGGCTCCATGGGGTTCTGTGAAATTTACAACAGCAACATCTGCCACCCCTACAGTAGATATGGGGGCATTGTACGGCTTTGTCAAGAAGGAGACATATAAGTCAGGGGTCCTATTTGGCATAAAAGTAGGAAATACAGGCTTAATTTTAAAAAGATGGTTCTCATACTGTACTATGGACAGTTTCAACAAAGCAGCTTCGTATCATATTATAGAAGACAACCTGTATCTATAAGACTTATAGGAACCAATAGAGGCCAGTAACTCTGATTGGTCTGTATCTTTTTCTACTTTTTTATGAATATATAGTAATAGTACGGCAGATGTCGGCACTTTAATTAAGGTGACCTCTGGTGGGGCTAAAACAAAAGTAAGAAACTAATGGAAACATTTTAAGAATATTAAAAAATAAAAAATTTAATATTTTCTAAATTATTATTTATTTATTTTAAACCACCCCTGTTCCCTATATCAAAAAATATTTTTCTTCATATTTCAAGTTTTGGATTTTGTAACGGTATTAAAACAGTAAAAAACATACACACAATATATGCCATGTAAGAATATTGGGCTATTGCAGTTTATTTTCTAATCCCACCACCCCATTCTGATTTTTTTTCCAGCTTCCCAGTACCCCTTATGGAATATTAAATGGTCCATTTGTTAATTACAATTGTCCTGTAAAAAATAAGGCCTCATGAGGCTCTGTAAATGAAAAATTGGGTTAAGAAATGAATCAGTAAAAGCACAAAACAACTTTCAAGGGTGGACATTCCCTTTAAGCTTTTGGAGCAATAAATCCATAATATCATGAACATACCAAAAGAATTTGAGATGATGACATCCTTTCCGACAAGAGAAGAAGGTGATGGGTTACTGAAGGCCAATCTGTGGAAGCTGACGGAGGCGTTACAGACGGATCCAGGGAAGCCGGCGCTCCAGTCACTGCTTTGGCTGCACTGGGAAGGATCAAGGAGACCACTTTTTGGTACCACCTTCCCTCCTACCTTTCCTGTATCAAAACCAAAATATATTTGTTAGTCGCTAATCATTATTAAAGGGGTTGACCACTTTCAGACCAATATTGAGAGATAAATGTTATGGTTTGTACAATAAAAAGTTGAATAATTTTCCAATATACTTTCTGTATCAATTCCTCACGGTTTTCTAGATTTTGGCTTGTTGTCATTCATTCTGTTACGTCTACAGGATAAAACTCTGACCATGGTCATGTGATTTACAGTCCATGGTCATGTGATGAACACACAGGTGCCGCTCGTTACAGTCACAGCACAGTAATCAGACATCAGCCTGTTAATCAACTGTGCACCTGTGTGCTCATCACATGACCATGGACTGTAAATCACATGACCATGGTCAGAGTTTTATCCTCTAGACCAGTGGCGTAACTAGAAATGGCGGGGCCCCGTGGTGAACTTTTGACATGCCCCCCCCCCCCAACCCACACCGACATCAAAGACCTCGACCGACCCCCTACTCCACACTCTAGTCTCTTAGTAAGCCCTGCACACAGTATTATGTCCCTTAGTGGCCCCTGCACACAGTATTATACCCCATAGTGGCCCCTGCACACACTATTATGCCCTATAGTGGCCCCAGCACACAGTATTATCCCTCATAGTGGCTCCTGCACACAGTATTATGCCCCATAGTGGTCCCTGCACACACTATTATGCCCTATAGTGGCCCCTGCACACAGTATTATCCCCCATAGTGACCCCTTCACACAGTATTATGTCCCATAGTGGCCCCTGCACACAGTATTATCCCCCATAGTGGCCCCTGCACACAGTATTATGTCCCTTACTGGCTCTTGCACACAGTATTATCCCCCATAGTGGACCCTGCACACAGTATTATGTCCCATAGTGGCCCCTGCACACAGTATTATGTCCCATAGTGGCCCCTGCACACAGTATTATCCCCCATAGTGACCCCTGCACACAGTATTATGTCCCTTACTGGCCCCTGCACACAGTATTATGCCCCATAGTGGCCCCTGCACACAGTATTATCCCCCATAGTGGCCCCTGCACACAGTATTATGTCCCTTACTGGCTCCTGCACACATTATTATCCCCCATAGTGGACCCTGTACACAGTATTATGCCCTATAGTGGCCCCTGCACACAGTATTATCCCCCATAGTGACCCCTTCACACAGTATTATCCCCCATAGTGACCCCTGCACACAGTATTATGTCCCTTACTGGCCCCTGCACACAGTATTATCCCCCATAGTGACCCCTGCACATACTATTATAGCCCATAGTGGACACCCATAAACAATTATTATACTCTGGGGTCTTTTCAGACCCCAGAGTATAATAATCAGAGACCCGGGGGAATAAAAACATAAAAAATTACTGTTTCTTACCTGTCCCCAACTCCTACGCTGTCTTCTGCGCTGCCGTCCTTTTGTAATGACGTCGGACGTCACATGACCTGGAAAGCAGGCCGGGTTCATGTGACGTCAGAGACGTCAGAAAGGATGTCAGGAAGGAGGCCTGGCAGGATCATGGAGAGGTAAGTAACAGTGTTTGTTACGTTCCCTTACCTCTCCCGGGCCTCCAATCATTATACTCGGGGGTCTGCAAAGACCCCTGAGTATAATGATAGTATTTGTGGGGCCCGCGGCATCACTTACCGATCCCGGCCCAGTCAGGAGCGGCAAGTGAATAGGGCCCGTAACGGCCTATTAAAAAAAAAAAGAGAGACGCAGCAGTAGCGGCTGTCACTGGGCCCCCTAATGGCCCGGGCCCTGTGCTAGCTGCCTCTGCTGCTTCTACGGTAGTTACGCCCCTGCTCTAGATGTAGCAGAATGAATGACAGCGAGCTGAAATCTAGAAAACCTTGAGGAATAGATACAGAAAGTATATTGGAAAATTGTATATCTTTTTATTGTACATTTGTTTGTCAATATTGGTCTGAAAGTGGCTGACCCCTTTAATATTCAGTGGTTACGGACGCACAGACCTTTATTTCACAGCTACCACCCTCCTGACTAAAATAGGGCTCTTAGTCTGCGTCCTTCCCTACCATGAAATGGACAACAATCTCCTATTACCTCTTAATATTCAGAGTGAGAGTACTATAGTGTAGGAAACTTCCGCCAGATCGTTCGAGAAGAGAACAATGTAGCAGCTATCTATAATAGAGGCCAGCCAAATTGTCTATGCAGGCATAATTGATGGTAAAGGACCAGCAATGTAATGCCGAAACGCGTAAGCTTTTCTGTCTTTCTTTTTATCCTGGATCCACCATGTAAGATTGTTTTCTTGCGGATGAAGTTATATTTTATTATTCTTTTGGCATGCTGGATGTTTTTACAAGATCTTTAAAAATGGCCAACATAAGAGAAATAGGAAACCTACCAATTTTCCCAACCGCAGATTCTGCGGCAAAGAGGGAGAGGCCTTGTTAGAATTTAACATGACCAATGCTTTGTTCCCACAGGAGATACATCACTGCCAGAGGGTTTTGATAACAGTTTATTCCCCTCTCCACATTGAAAGTTTAGCATGCATATGTATGTTGGAGATGGAAGAAATAACTGTTTGCTGGGTAAGTGGTCTGCTGACATTACTCATTTGTATGATCTTAAGAATCAGATGCTATTCCACTAGAATCATATTATTTCCAGGTTATATGGTTACATTTTCTGGGTGGAGGTCTTTTATAAGATTGTTATGTATGTCTTTACCTGTTAGGGTCCCATCTGTATCAATAAGAACAACTTCATGTTCCCATCTAAATCCTGCCTTGTTGGGTGAATTAAAGAATTGTATTCCATTAAATCTTGCACTCCAGCCTCCACATCGGTAGGTACATAACCCAGTAATGCTTGTAACACCGATTGCTGCGCAGTTTGGTCGATCAAAGTTCATAAACTTTACAGATGAGACAGTGAGTCCTTCATCAAATGGCAGGGTGATGCCTCTAGCGGTGCAGAAAGCTGGACCAAGTCCTAGCTCATCCAGATGTCCTACAATGATAGCATTCTTGAGGACTGCCCCATTGGTTTCTCCCCATCCATTCACGTAATTTGGAATGACTCTTTTAGTCTCTATGCCAGTGTCTTCATTATTGACCATGGTGAAGTTGTGGAACTGGAGAGCACCACCATTGACCCATTCTGCTCCTTTCTGACAATTCCAGGTGGTCAAAGATCTGAAAATAGCTGGGGATGGTCCATAATAGCTACAAGAGACACTGGGATTTTGTATAACCATAGGGAAGTAATTTTTAAAAATCCAAAGGCCAAACCATCCCTGAGAGTGAACAGTGTTATTGTAGAACTCTCCAAGTGGCATGAACTTCTGGCAAATGTTAGGATCATAAGAAGCTCCATCTGGTTTATCGTGCAACCTATACCAAAAGCCAAAGTGTGTGCCACCAGCAGCGGCATTGTGCCTTATTGTGTTATTTGGATTGGTAACCCAAAATGCTGCTGGGGTAACATCCTCATTTTGCAAGCTGGTACTTTGCTGAACAAATACGGCCAAGTTATACTGAAGTATATTTCCATGTTCAATGCCATCTTCAATGAAGAACGCTCCACCCATGATATCATAGATGACGTTATGTTCTACAAGTAGGTTGTGAGTGTTGTGGATGGTCACTGCTCTGTTGTAGGTCTGATGAATACTACAACCTCGTACATACGATGTATATTTGACATCACCCATTAAATGCCAATTTATTGGGTACCGGCCTAACCGGAAAGCTTGTCCTGCATGGAAAACCTACAAAAGAAATATGTGTAATAATGTATTTGTGTTTGTATTTATACAACAATTATTACTCAAGATGCTGTGACTTAAAGGGTATGTTTACATAAAGCATTATCTAGCAGATTGGAGGTGGTCTTCTTCAAAGAATCTCCCTAATTTTCTTGCCAATTGTTTAATCAGAACAGTGAAAAAAGTGTTATACCAGATCTTTCTGCGGTTTTTACAGCAGAGTTCCTACTGAAGCTTAGGCATGTGATAAACATTGGCATCTAGAAAAACATTGGCTATATGACCAATATGGCTACTATCAGTGGTAGACGTACAAAAATCAAACTGGGCCCCTCCATTATGGTGGGCCTGGTGTACTCTCATATTTGCAATTAATCGGTAGAGTAATGACTGACATAGATTGTCCCCATTCAATAGCAAAGGGGATTGCGTTAACCAGGGTTGGGCCGCTCTCTCCAAGGGCCCATTATATAGTACATGAACTTTTTGGATAAATCAATGATTGGAATTAAAGGCTGAAAATCAACCATGGTATAACTGAAAGATTCTGAAGACAACAGGTGTAGCGCTGTTTTAGACATCTTGTGCACCAATAAATTTTATCATCAATGTTCTCACATATAAAAAGACATTGATATAGATGTGATTAGAAGATAAGGCATCTCCTGATGGTGTGGAATTATGTGGCCACTATTTTAGCTTTTCACACGTACCTCCACATATTCTATTCTTCCAATGGGCTGAAGTTGACTGGATTGCGGAGCACTGAACATAATACATCCTCCAAACTGGTCGCTTCCTATCTCCTCACCAAATCTTCCTTGGAAACATGTCTGTGTGGCAAATTCACCTAAAATAACAACAGCATGACAACTGAAAAAGGAACCTTAGAATATAAGACGAGGAAGTGGTTGGTCCCGTAAAAAGTTATCAAAATTCTCAGATTTATGGCCTATCATTATGGCCATAAATGTTATTGGTGGAGGACTGACAGCCAGCACCTGGACAGCTGTACAAGGGTACGTCTGGTCCCTGTGTAATGGTTGGGGGCCATTACTCCTCCCCTGATTGAAGTGAATAGAAGCTGAGCTGTAGTAACATCTCTTGACCACTACACAGGGTACAGAACCATCTGATTCCCCCTCGGAACAGTTGAACAGTTGTCTGAAAGGGACAACCCATTTAAGTTGTCCATACACATAGGATCAATGTTGACTGAAAACACCAAAATTTGGCAGGAATGAACATCTATCTTATGTGTATAACGTTATATTCCCACAGCTCAATTTGGACCTGAATTTGAGCTCAAAATGAACTCCAAATTCTGTCTGAAATTTGCAACCCATTCATTTTATCCTCTAGCTCAATTTTCAGGCAAATTCCACCTGATAACGCTCATTGAAGTGAATAGGTGGTAGAAAAATCCCACATCTCTATGCCACATAAGTATAAGTTTAGGACTTATCAGCTCTAAGAAACAGTGTATATCTCAATATTTTCTTTTTTACACTTAACTTTTTTGAAAAATTCTACTTTTTCCATTAAAAATGGTTTCCATTCCATTTAATTTAAATTTAACTTTCCTTTCTTGTTATATACAGTTCTAAAGATCAAACCAGAAGTAACTTAAGAAGCAATGTGTTCCGGTGAAATATTATCCAAAAACATTATCTTTTATAGGATATAAGGAGATGAACACATGAGCTCTAGAAAAATACACCATCAAAGTAGATTACATAAAACTTATAGACAGGTGGGCAGCACTTGTATGTTGTAATAAAACAAGTCATCACATTACCGGTATCAAATCCCTCCGGGCAGGCGGGTATGGTGTCGCTCCATTCCACATTGGTTGACCCTCTGACAACGATGTTTCTTGTAAGGAGACCTACTTCAGCTCTGGCTTCAAAAACAGTGCCATCGGGTAGGGTGACCGAAATGCCCAAATGTTTGTACAATAATGGCTCTGTTAGGGTCACTTTTGTACCATCTGCCGATACAGACTGAATAGTTCTCTTCTCATTCTGACTTTGGCTGTGTCTATAATGGGAATAATAAAATGAATTGTGGCTAAGGGTCTAAAAATAATCGAATGGTTGTGGTTATGGTTTGTGTTATGTGTCTTTCATAAAAGGGTCGACATCCTTACATTCATTATGTGGCACAATGACTATTTCTTCGACTTTTTTAAAGAAATCAGCACACCATAGAAAAAGCTTGCTGATCCCCGGTGTAGTGGGATTCTGGATTATATATGTACCTGCCACCTGTTGATGCGATCACGATTTCATCTCTGGGTTTCCAGGTCACACTTTTCTGTAGAATTAGAGTTGAGCTTCCGGACTGCGCTGTCTGAGCAAGTCTGGTCCATGTCACAGGCACGGGGATGCCTAGAAAAGAGAAAGCATTCAATTCCCAGAATCTTTACCCTATTTTGGGGATATCCCAGGGCCCCTTTTATGATTTAAGCATGAAAATGTGCTGGTCATGTCCTTTTTTTGACATGACACATAACATGTCCACGTCACATAGGAACTAATATGGGGCACCTGGGACATGGGAGATTGGTCAGCTCTTCTGGGAGTCCAGGAGGTCTCCCTTTATTTTGGGATATTCCTGGAGATTGGGCACATTTGCAGCAACTATGGAACATTACAAGACAGTATGTAACAGTATGTAAGAAATGTAACGTGTGTACAAGCTTACGCAACCTTTCCTGTAGATGTAGTCAATATGCAGAACAATATCCAGATTTCTGCGGGATGTCAATGGAATCAGTCATCGGTTTGTTGATAGACACATCCCAATAATGTATCTGATGTCTTACAAGGCTGTATTATGGGTTACTACATCTGATTATTTGTACTCTGCCTCCTATAAGGATATTTTGTTCTATTTAGTAGGGCGCTTATGCTCGATGTGAACAGTATATGGAATGTAGATGTGGATGAGAAGAGACTACAATGGTGAGAGCTGTAATACAGGTTTCCTCTGGCCGTGTCATTCTACATATATTTACCATGAAGATCCAGGGTTCCTTGTCTCACAGCTAACGTCTTCGCCCCATATAATGGTAACTCCGGAGAACGTAAATGTCCATGTAAGGTGATTATTGCTTTGTGCTGGAATGGGGCTTGCTCGGTTCCAATCTAAACATGGACGAAAAAAATATTATGTGTGAAAATATAGCTGACGACTTTAATCTTATAATTCCATTTAATATAATTTTATTGGCCAGTATCTTCTATAGCTCAGTAAGTATCGGGGTGTGAGTACCTGAAGAGCGCCTCCGTCTGTAATGAGGATGTTCTCCGCCTGCAGCTCTATATCTGCCTCATCAAATACCAGAGTTCCCCCTGTTGTAGAGAAAAAGGATTGTGTACATTACTGTGATACCACAAGCAGCAGGAAGTTCACAAGACCAACACGCCAAAGGTCAGGAAGGACAGACTTAAAACTTTGTCAAACGCAAGTGGGTTGTCAGTCCAAGCAGCAAAGAAGCTCGGTTAGGAACAAGATCAGAGGCAGATATCAATCAACTCAGGACGACAGACGGAGACAGTCAGAAAACAAGTCGCTGGTCAATATATAGGTCAGATCAGGAATCAGGTCTATTATGGAGCAGGACTAGCAAAGAGTTGGAGTTGGTGGAAGTGGTGAAAGGCTCTCTCTAAATATTCGCTGAATATCATTGTAATACAGTATGGGATATAGCCGCATTACCTTGTATCAGCAGCATCTTCAGTACCGGTGTACTGACATCCAGTAATATTGTTTGCCCCTGTGTAATGACCGCCATTGACCCCTCATCTGGTGGAGATTCTCCTCCCCAGGTATACTTAGAAGACCAGACATCAATGTAGAAAAAGTCTGCGTTGTCCTAAAAAGAATAGGAAGAAAAAAAAAGGTATAAAGGAATGAATAGGAAATAGGAAAATAGGAATGAAAAAATAAAAACAACTAAAAAGGTGTGACTAATGACCAGTCCATTGGCACCCCCATTATGAGGATCTCACTTTTACTGCATATTCAGATTATAATCCTTTTCTTTTTTTTTTTCAATGTAGATTGTGAGCCCCATATAGGGATCACAATGTACATTTTTTCCCCTATCAGTATGTCTTTGTAGAATGGGAGGAAATCCACGCAAACACGAGGAGAACATACAAACTCCTTGCAGATGTTGTTCCTGTCATGAGTCAAACCCAAGACTCCGGTGCTGCAAGGCTGCAGTGCTAACCACTGAGCCACCATGTTGCCCTATATTCAGAGGAACTTAGGAACTATGCAGATTGTGAATTCCACCTTCTATCCTAGGAATATGGGAGGATTTCTCAATGTATATCTCTGATGGTTGGCTCCGACTTATGTCGCTGCACTTGTCTACATAGAAATGTCTGCTGGTGAATACAGCTGTGCTTTTCCATTTTCACACAGATGCAGAGGGTCCCAGTTTATATTTTTGTGTTCATTGATCAGATCTTGAAGATGATTTCTGGATCATACACTGCCTCAGGCTGCTTATAATATGCCATCATGGACCATGGTACTAAAAGTCAGAATTTTACATGATATTTCTACTTTTGCTATCGTGTTACTTACCATCTTAGCGTTGCCTTGGCCGTCAATGTAGACTGTGACTTTGGCTCTTTGTGAAGGAGAATGAGCGCTGGTTATACAGACAATTTGTGTACTAGTCGCTGTCTGGATATTACATACAGACTGTGCTATGGTGACAGTGATGGCGGAGATGTTAGAGCTACAGAGGAGGAAACAAAGTGAAAATGAAATCATTATTGCCAAGAGTTTGGGGAACCCCATGTCAGATTGTAGGTGCTCGGCAGCAGCTTATCACAGGATCAGTCATTGCTGTTGGCTGCTCAGGAACCTCAATGTAACCGCATTATATAGATCCTATATAAGTTATCAAGTCATCGGAATACAATATCAGTTCAATGGTATTCTAGATATGTTTTATAGACAGGCAGACTATTCCCACTTACAAACATCTGACTTAAAATGAGGGAAACGCCTTCAACTACTAACCCCAATCTCTTATAATAGATCAAGCTTTAAAATGGGCTTTCCAGGCTAAAAATATCAAATTGGTGGAGAGTCCAGCACCAGCACCCCCAATGATCAGTTGTTCTTAACATCTGATACATAGAGAATGAAGCAGGAGGCAGACAGATCTATTCTCAGTATAATGGCTGCAGCTTCATGGTCTGCAGTAACATGGTCTGACCACTACAGAGAGGAGGGAGCTGTCTGCTTCCTGCTCCATTCTCTGTATAGTAACTGCTTAGAACAGCTGACCGATGGGATTGCCAGGTTTCGTAGCCCCATTGATCTGATATTGATGCCCAATCACATTACCCTGCCATTCTAACTAAAACTAGTCATACAATTCAGATAGCTGTCAGACAAATACTTGTTAAGTCAAGTCAACAGCTCTGGCTTTTCCCCTAGACTCATATATGCATGCTTGCTCCTGGTGAGCGTGCAGGTAAACCCATTGGGGAGAATCAAGTAGGAATTGCCAAAAACATCTGGTGCTGGCATCTTGCTGAAAATAAAAGGATTGGGCATATTGACATCCAACTAGCTGACTCTTCTCGGAGGGGCCGGTGGATTTGGCCAACATCAGTCTAATATATATGGTCAGGTTAATCTGTACCTATAGCACATACCTGAACTGTGATCCGGTGATGGTGAGTCTGGTTCCTCCAGCTGTTCCTCCTCTCTTAGGGGTGACATCAGATATAACAGGAGTGAATGCGGACATGTATGTGAAGGAGTTATTGATCTGTACGGAGTTATTTCCATTCATCACCATGACATTACAGCTCTGGGAGGAGGTATTAGTATCTGATGGAAGATGGGAAGTGAATGGTTAGGATACACTTATGTCAGGTTTTATCACTTCAAGATACTCTACATCAGATACATGGACATTCCACTTCTATTAGGAAAGAACCTGTGACCCTCTATTAGTGGCCAATAGAGGGACAATAAAAAAAAAAAAAAAAATTGTTACACGTCACGCATATGACCGAGTGTGACACCCGAGACTCTTCTGACATGTTCCGATGCTTCATTCCATTCCAATCTTTATAAAGCATGCCCTATAACATATCAGAACGAAACAGAACATCGGAAAAGCCTCGGAAGAGTCATGTGCACGAGGCCTTTACTTGGTATCAAATTTATAGTTGTTTACAGTACGTAAAAAATAAATGAAAAGCTTTGAAAAAAAATTACTTTGTATTGTTCTATACACTCATAACTTTTTTTTAATATTTCTGTTGTCAGAGATGTGTAAGGACTCATTTTACAACTTTTTAACCATTTTGTAATTCCATAAAAAAAGGAACCCAAAAATATGATTTAGGAATTGCAATTTTTTCTTCTTTATGGCATATACCAGAATAAATACTTTTATAGTTTAATAATTTGAACATTTTGAGAGTCCACAGTACTGAATGTGTTTTGGAGGATTTTTAGTTCTAGATTTTAATGTAAAATGGACAAGAGGGAGATTAGAATTTTTAATACTTTTGTCTTTTTATTTTTTAAAATTTTATTTTGCATTTATTCTTTTTATTTACCGTATATACTCGAGTATAAGCCGACCCGAATTTAGCCGAGGCTCCTGATTTTACCACAAAAAAATGGAAAAACTTATTGATTCGAGTATAAGCTGAGGGGGGAAATGCAGCAGCTACTGGAAAATTTCAAAAATTAAAATGGTCGGAGTTTTTGGGTGCAGTAGTTGCTGGGTGGGAAGGGGAGGGGGTGTTTTGGTTGTCTGTCTGCCCCTTCCCTGAGCTTAAGGACTGGGTTTTTTTTTTCCCCCACTTGGAATTCAGTCTGGCTGAATATAGGGGATCTGCAGTGCTCCTATTAACCCCTTCCCAACGGAACAGGAGCACTGCAGATCCCCTATATTCAGTAGACCGGGCACTGTCAGACACAGGGATACCTAATGTACAGTATATGTGTTTCACAGTCATTTTCTACTTTTATATGTATTTTAGGGAAAGGAGGGATTTACAACTTTTATTTTTTTATTTTTTTTAAAGCTTCTTTTTTTCCCCACTATTTTATGGGAGATTCTATACATTGATATTGCGGCTGGTCATAGACCCCACCTCTCCTCTTAAAAAAAATAAAAAAATATATATATACATTTTTTTTTTTGCTGAGGCCGAGGGGGGCTTTTTCAGCACAAAAACTGTGCTGAAAAATTTGGCTTATACTCAAGTATATACGGTATGTTTAGTCCTTCTGAGAGATTTTAACACACAGTGTGCAATGTGCCAGGGTTTCCTACAACATAGGGATGATCATTACAGATTATACCCCAGATTGCGAAAAAAATAAAATAAAATAAAGCACAACTTTCCTGCAGCACCTGGATACTTTAAGGATAAAGCTCCATGTGGAGAAAGCACAACATTTTTGCAATTGCGGAAATGCGTGGAAGAAAACGCTGTGTGTTACAGTGCCTACAAAGTGAATGATATTTTGGATTATCCTATTCACACATTTCAGGAAAAAAAATCTGCTGCGAAACATTTATTACATAAAAATGTATTAGATGAAATTATTTTGTATTAAATACTCCTTTAAAAATAGCAAATTGATCCTATTATAGCAGCTCACTTACCGTTGCTGATGGGCGTTGCACAGTACAAGAAACTTGCACTTGATCTCTCATGATCCACTTTGCATTCAGCGTTGCACACAAATACTTTGGACTGTCGCTTATTAAATCCGGAACCAACGATTGTGAGAACTGATCCACCTCCAAGACTACCTGTATAGGATTATTGGAAATGCTAAGAATTTAAAATCTTCACAATGTGTGTACTGTAATGAACTGCAGATCTTCTATCTGTGTAACTGACTGATAAATCCTCAGTGTATCTCACTCATGTGGAAGTATCCATAATGGTGGTCATACTGGTTGCTAGCAGCTTCTGCACTCACCTTGACTTGGAGAGACCCCAGTCATTGTAAGTTCATAGGTGAATCTTACTTTGGATCTTGCAAATCCCTTCATGTTCTGGAATGAAACAGGGAACGTGCCACCCCAGTGATCTCCGACAGTGCAGTTCAGCTGGCTATCAGACGCCGCTATGATAGAGCATGTGGCATTGCCAATGGTCACGGTCATTTTTGAGGCATCCAAACCAAAACCTGAACCGAACACTATGATGTTGGTTCCTGGTGGCCCTGAGAAACAAGACAAAGAACAAGATTCATGATCTGACAAGTAATCTTAATTTCCAACTCTCATTGTTCACCAAATGTAAAAAGTGATGAGGAATGTAGATTTGGCTGACAAAGAGGGAAATATGTTATCAAATGTATTGAATGGAAAGCCTGAAGAAGGCTGAAATTTGACAGCTCACGCTATACTGTAGATTTGACTATTAGTTCCAAATTATTTACCTCCTTCCATAGTATGGATGATACATTGCTTATTGGTGAGGGTCCAACCACTGAGATCCCTACTGATCCTGACAATAGGGGGTGTTTTACTCCTATGGGGAAATTAGAAGTAGGTGCAGACACCCCCCAATCCATTCATTTCAATGTGAGCGCCAGAAATAGCTGACGTACAGCACTCCGACACTCCCATTGAGATAAAGGGGATGGGGGCTTTCAGCTGTCGGATCAACAATGTATGTAAAGGTGAATGAAGAATGACCATGCACAGGCCTAAAAACTCTGGGCCATCTCTGGGTGAAGACTATGGAAGAATTCCATTCCATTGCTAACTGGACAATGTCAAAGGTGTAGGGACTAGAGATGAGCGAGTACTGTTCGGATCAGCCGATCCGAACAGCACGCACGCATTGAAATGAATGGACGTAGCCGGCACACAGGGGGTCAAGCGGCCGGCCAGCGTCAAAGCGGAAGTACCAGGTGCTTCCATTCATTTCAATGCGTGCGTGCTGTTCGGATCGGCTGATCCGAACAGTACTCGCTCATCTCTAGTAGGGACATATCCCCAACTGGTAACTAGAGATGAGCGAACAGTGTTCTATCGAACACATGTTCGATCGGATATCAGGGTGTTCGCCATGTTCGAATCGAATCGAACACCACGTGGTAAAGTGCGCCAAAATTCGATTCCCCTCCCACCTTCCCTGGCGCCTTTTTTGCACCAATAACAGCGCAGGGGAGGTGGGACAGGAACTACGACACTGGGGGCATTGAAAAAAATTGGAAAAAGTCATTGGCTGCCGAAATCAGGTGACCTCCATTTTAGACGAATAGTGGATTTCAAATCCGGGTCATATGAGAATGTGAACTTTGTGACTATGAGACAGGGATAGCTGTACAGGCAGGGATAGCTAGGGATAACCTTTATTTAGGGGGGAATGTTATTAAAAATAACTTTTTGGGGCTCTATCGGGTGTGTAATTGTGATTTTTGTGAGATAAACTTTTTCCCATAGGGATGCATTGGCCAGCGCTGATTGGCCGAATTCCGTACTCTGGCCAATCAGTGCTGGCCAATGCATTCTATTAGCTTGATGAAGCAGAGTGTGCACAAGGGTTCAAGCGCACCCTCGGCTCTGATGTAGCAGAGCCGAGGCTGCACAAGGGTTCAAGCGCACCCTCGGCTCTGATGTAGGAGAGCCGAGGGTGCACTTGAACCCTTGTGCACCCTCAGCTCTGCTACATCAGAGCCGAGGGTGCGCTTGAACCCTTGTGCACACTCTGCTTCATCAAGCTAATAGAATGCATTGGCCAGCGCTGATTGGCCAATGTATTCTATTAGCCTGATGAAGTAGAGCTGAATGTGTGTGCTAAGTACACACATTCAGCTCTACTTCATCGGGCTAATAGAATGCATTGGCCAGCGCTGATTGGCCAGAGTACGGAACTCGACCAATCAGCGCTGGCTCTGCTGGAGGAGGCGGAGTCTAAGATCGCTCCACACCAGTCTCCATTCAGGTCCGACCTTAGACTCCGCCTCCTCCGGCAGAGCCAGCGCTGATTGGCCGAAGGCTGGCCAATGCATTCCTATGCGAATGCAGAGACTTAGCAGTGCTGAGTCAGTTTTGCTCAACTACACATCTGATGCACACTCGGCACTGCTACATCAGATGTAGCAATCTGATGTAGCAGAGCCGAGGGTGCACTAGAACCCCTGTGCAAACTCAGTTCACGCTAATAGAATGCATTGGCCAGCGCTGATTGGCCAATGCATTCTATTAGCCCGATGAAGTAGAGCTGAATGTGTGTGCTAAGCACACACATTCAGCACTGCTTCATCACGCCAATACAATGCATTAGCCAGTGCTGATTGGCCAGAGTACGGAATTCGGCCAATCAGCGCTGGCTCTGCTGGAGGAGGCGGAGTCTAAGGTCGGACCTGAATGGAGACTGGTGTGGAGCGATCTTAGACTCCGCCTCCTCCAGCAGAGCCAGCGCTGATTGGTCGAGTTCCGTACTCTGGCCAATCAGCGCTGGCCAATGCATTCTATTAGCCCGATGAAGTAGAGCTGAATGTGTGTGCTTAGCACACACATTCAGCTCTACTTCATCAGGCTAATAGAATACATTGGCCAATCAGCGCTGGCCAATGCATTCTATTAGCTTGATGAAGCAGAGTGTGCACAAGGGTTCAAGCGCACCCTCGGCTCTGATGTAGCAGAGCCGAGGCTGCACAAGGGTTCAAGTGCACCCTCGGCTCTCCTACATCAGAGCCGAGGGTGCGCTTGAACCCTTGTGCAGCCTCGGCTCTGCTACATCAGAGCCGAGGGTGCGCTTGAACCCTTGTGCACACTCTGCTTCATCAAGCTAATAGAATGCATTGGCCAGCACTGATTGGCCAGAGTACGGAATTCGGCCAATCAGCGCTGGCCAATGCATTCTATTAGCCCGATGAAGTAGAGCTGAATGTGTGTGCTAAGCACACACATTCAGCACTGCTTCATCACGCCAATACAATGCATTAGCCAGTGCTGATTGGCCAGAGTACGGAATTCGGCCAATCAGCGCTGGCTCTGCTGGAGGAGGCGGAGTCTAAGATCGCTCCACACCAGTCTCTATTCAGGTCCGACCTTAGACTCCGCCTCCTCCAGCAGAGCCAGCGCTGATTGGCCGAATTCCGTACTCTGGCCAATCAGCACTGGCTAATGCATTGTATTGGCTTGATGAAGCAGTGCTGAATGTGTGTGCTTAGCACACACATTCAGCTCTACTTCATCGGGCTAATAGAATGCATTGGCCAGCGCTGATTGGCCGAATTCCGTACTCTGGCCAATCAGCACTGGCTAATGCATTGTATTGGCTTGATGAAGCAGTGCTGAATGTGTGTGCTTAGCACACACATTCAGCTCTACTTCATCGGGCTAATAGAATGCATTGGCCAGCGCTGATTGGCCGAATTCCGTACTCTGGCCAATCAGCACTGGCTAATGCATTGTATTGGCTTGATGAAGCAGTGCTGAATGTGTGTGCTTAGCACACACATTCAGCTCTACTTCATCGGGCTAATAGAATGCATTGGCCAATCAGCGCTGGCCAATGCATTCTATTAGCGTGAACTGAGTTTGCACAGGGGTTCTAGTGCACCCTCGGCTCTGCTACATCAGATTGCTACATCTGATGTAGCAGTGCCGAGTGTGCATCAGATGTGTAGTTGAGCAAAACTGACTCAGCACTGCTAAGTCTGCATTCGCATAGGAATGCATTGGCCAGCCTTCGGCCAATCAGCGCTGGCTCTGCCGGAGGAGGCGGAGTCTAAGGTCGGACCTGAATGGAGACTGGTGTGGAGCGATCTTAGACTCCGCCTCCTCCAGCAGAGCCAGCGCTGATTGGCCGAATTCCGTACTCTGGCCAATCAGCACTGGCTAATGCATTGTATTGGCTTGATGAAGCAGTGCTGAATGTGTGTGCTTAGCACACACATTCAGCTCTACTTCATCGGGCTAATAGAATGCATTGGCCAATCAGCGCTGGCCAATGCATTCTATTAGCGTGAACTGAGTTTGCACAGGGGTTCTAGTGCACCCTCGGCTCTGCTACATCAGATTGCTACATCTGATGTAGCAGTGCCGAGTGTGCATCAGATGTGTAGTTGAGCAAAACTGACTCAGCACTGCTAAGTCTGCATTCGCATAGGAATGCATTGGCCAGCCTTCGGCCAATCAGCGCTGGCTCTGCCGGAGGAGGCGGAGTCTAAGGTCGGACCTGAATGGAGACTGGTGTGGAGCTATCTTAGACTCCGCCTCCTCCAGCAGAGCCAGCGCTGATTGGTCGAGTTCCGTACTCTGGCCAATCAGCACTGGCCAATGCATTTCTATGGGGAAAAGTTAGCTTGTGAAAATCGCAAACTGACAGGGATTTCCATGAAATAAAGTGACTTTTATGCCCCCAGACATGCTTCCCCTGCTGTCCCAGTGTCATTCCAGGGTGTTGGTATCATTTCCTGGGGTGTCATAGTGGACTTGGTGACCCTCCAGACACGAATTTGGGTTTCCCCCTTAACGAGTTTATGTTCCCCATAGACTATAATGGGGTTCGAAACCCATTCGAACACTCGAACAGTGAGCGGCTGTTCGAATCGAATTTCGAACCTCGAACATTTTAGTGTTCGCTCATCTCTACTGGTAACACTTAATTGGCAATTTATCTGTATATTTCCAGGAACAGCACAAAACAGAGGCCCAGAGTTACTATTACGGTTATGACTAGACATGGATGGCTCATCTTTGGTGCAATGTGGCGCATCTAGTTTGCACTAAAATGTTTCCCAGAAAAAAGGGCTGTGGCTTAAAATGCACCAAAATTTGGTCCTAAACTTCAGATTCAAAGTAAGGCAACTAAAAGGTGGTATCAACATAGACTAGGAGTCTAAAGATATGGCAGATTTATGAACCAGCATCAGCCACTGTGATAAATCTGGCATATTTTCAGACTGTCTAAGTTTGCAATGTCTATCTGTTAGTAAATCTAGTAAGAAAGAAGATCCAGAACTGTTGCATTATAGGAAGTACAATTATGTACTAGATCAGACACGTCAGGAAAGTGGATAAGTCCTATTTAGAGATGAGGAAACCGGTTTGGATCAAACTGAATTTGATCTGGAATTTCAAAAAGCTTCAGGTTTGGAATGAACTTGACACTTTGGGGGTACGTCACTCACACACCACTATTATACTATGGAGTCTCAGACCTCTTAGAATAATAAATGTAGATGCGTAAACATAATAATCAATAATACTCACCTTCCCTCTTCTCTCCTGGGGATTCTCGTGGCGTCTGGCATTTCCCTTCCAGCCTCCTGGGTGACATCATGTGCCCCCGGAGGACCTCTTAGCCCCAATCACATGGGGTGTACCAACATCAGGGCACTTGCATTGAAGGAGGTTGGAAGAGGACCCCGAGGAAGCATGAACGCAATGAGGATGCCCTGGTGTCTTGTTTATTATATTTCTGCACCTCCACTTATTATAATCTGGGATCTGAAGAGATCCGAGACTACAATAAAAGCACTTCCAGTTCCTGATGAACAAGTTCAACCTGAAATGAATCTTTGGACCAAACCAACAAATCCCAGAATGAAACAAACCTTCAGAAGTTAGCCCTCCTGTAGTCCCCTTAAAACATTTTATAAGTAAAGTCTTACCTGTGTCTGGAAGAATTGAAGTTATTGTTGGGGTATCGGCTTCGGAGTAGATGAAGTTGATTGGTGGGTAAGCAGTAGATGGTATACGGATGTTCACACTTGTAATTTTAGCAATGGTGCTGGGAGGAGTAATGCACTGGAGACTGCCCGGTGTAACGGCTGTAACTGGACATGGCGCACCACCTACTTGCACTGTGGTGTTGACAGGATGAAATCCATTCCCTTGTATGAGTAGAAGAGTTCCACCTAAAACACTTCCAGAAGGTGTCAAGAGGGCGGCTACAGCAGGACTGGTCAGGGTGAAATACCCCTGAGCCAAGCCTTTACTTAGTACAGTAACTGTGACCGGATAGTTCCCGGCAGGAATGGGGTCTATGGTGCATGTTATATATGTGTCATTGACATTTACTACATATAACTTTCTGCCACCGACATAAACAACTACATCATTAACGTCTGCGCCAAAGCCAAGACCACTGATGTAGATGGTGGTGGAAGTGTTTCCAACCTGAGCTGGGTAAACATTGGATACTTGTGGTGTAAGTGCACTGGAATAGGTAAAGCTGCAGGATCCAATGCACCGGGCCGAGATTCCCTTCACTGTGACCCCAAAATTAACACTACGTGAATAACTGGATAGCGTGTCACATACAATATCTGTGTAATTCACAGATACAACGTTACAGCCTAACCCCGTGACCATGACACTATTATTTACATTTATGAACCCGGACCCGTGTATAGTAATTCTGGTCGATCCTGTTGTTGACCCAGTGACTGGAGAGACATAGTCAATGTGGGGTAGTAGGGCGAATCTCCTATAAGTCTCATTTCTTACAGAGTTTATAGCATTGCCCAGGTTATTTACTGTAAGTGACACCATTTGTGCAACCCCAATATCCATTGAGTTCTGGGGATCCAGGCGACATGTAAGCGAATTCTTGTCAGCAGAAGACACAACACAGGGATACCTGCCCACTGAGACCTGAGATAAGACACAAGAAAAGAGAATTTTAGCAGACGGAAGTAGAAGCCTCAGAGAATCCTGATATGTTAACTAGATTTAGTGAAATAGACTCTTTCAGGGAGATGTAACAAAAATGGTTCAGGGGAAAATGGAATAGTTGCCCATGATGGTTAGCTTCTGCCACCCATTATTCAGAGGTACATTGAGAAATAATAGACTCAGCTTTATCAGCAAACTTCAATTAGCTGAACTGATTGTCCTGCCAGCAGAGTTGTGAGTGACGTCACTTGTCCTATCTCACAGATATGTGGTTATGGAAACTTTGAGTAAACAATGGGAGGAATAAGTTCACATAGCAGGCAAACAAAGCAGCATTTCAAATGCAATATATTTAAGAAAAGTCTTGAATTAAAAAAGCTACCAGCATAGATAGGCTCCTTGAGATGGGACAATCCCTTTAATAAATATGGTGGAAGTTTCTAAAATCCCAAAGGTAGGTTCAACTTTATACGTAAATGCCTGGTACCTGCTGAGATGAGTTAGCTGGGTGACTCTTTGGGAGCAGTAACGCTAAGGTTATTACACTTCTCTGCACATGCCCCCTACATGTACATCATTCCCACTGAAGTCAGGTGTATTGACCTCAGCTTTACTGTGTGCAAAGTGCATGTACTGGTGGCCCTCAGTGGACTCATCTCAGGCGACCATCATTGGAGAACCGTGGCACAATACAGAGGTAGGACTCTAAACCCCTGCTGCTTAATGACTTGACAGGTTCCCATTAAGACAGTAAGTAATAAAGTTTTATACCTGGTTGGCACAAGTAAGGTTGCTGAACCCGGCTCCGGTGATGGTTATTAAATCATAGATTGTTCCAAAGTTTGGTGTAATGTTGGTAATAACGGGAGAATAACACTCGGAGAATGCAAACTGTATGAACGTGTTACTGGCAGAGGGGGTGGTGAAATAAGGGCACTTTGGATCTTGAGTGACGCAGGAACTTGGCAGTCTGGGGGGTGGCGGAGCTGTGGAAACATCATGGCAAACAATATATGATAATACTCTTATTGTACAACAGCTTTAGTGGTTTAGTAAAGAGATTAATAACCAGTGGGGTTCTGAATGATCACAGGGCCATAACAAAGACAAAAAAGACTCCCCTTTCAGGTGCCATTTGACACTAGCACACTCCTAACCAACTTTGACAGGAACTTTTGGTGCCTCGGTTCCATTTTCATGACATAGTATAAGACTACTTTGCTACCATTGTAACTCCTATGGTATATTATTTTGCAGGTTCTTAAAACCTGCTCAGTTTGGGATGCAAAAAGCCAAGAATGGGATCCATCTCCATACAGACACCATAGCAGATGTCTTGGCTGCCTTGGATATGTTCAGAAAGTCTGGTCTGGGATATGATATTAATTTTAATATATTTACCCACACCCATTAATGTAATCCACAGCTGTCAAAAAGGGGCACTCCAAGGCTGAGATCTCTAGAAATAGTCTCTTACCAGAAGCATAGGTGGCCTTCATTCCTCCAAGAAACACGCGCACTGGACTGCTCTGGTCATCAATGGGATATACGTTGACCACTCCTTGCATAACTATGGTGTTGACATCATTAACATATCCACTGCTGTAGTAGTAAGTACCCGGAGATGTGAACTGATATGAAAAGACACCTTAAAAAAGGAAACATTAATATTATTACCACGCAAACTAATGTCAATGAGCTGTGCCACCAGATGTACAATATAGGATAGTGTGTAAGGGAACCCCAAATTGCGTTTCTATGTATTATTATATTACATGTAAAGCACTGAGCCATTGGCTTTTATACGTCACAATTACTGGTGGGAATGGGGTGGGGTTCTTTGATGAAATATTGGAGTATAGCAGACCCATATACTGTTCTTGCAGGGCTCTCTGCTGTCTGTGGCCGCCCCCAGTCCTACAGTTGATATCAATATCAATAAAAATGATCCGCTTTCCCATAAGCTATGAAGACTTTCTTATGATACAGTAGCCAAACATGAGAGAATTGCACTAAAATAATCCCCTTCCAGGTTAATAAAATACTGATACAGTGGGTACAGACCTGAGGGTACACGATCTCCACTGTTGAAGGCAATTCCATCATAGGTGAAGTTTCCAGGACTCGACACTGAGAATACTCTGTATCCAATACCCGTGATGAGCGGCTGAGAGTTCCATCGCCAAACTACAGTGTCTCTGGTAAATATCACCAGGCGTGATGGAGACCAGGCGTAACCAGTGCCGTACACTAAAGAAAATATACAATTATTAATCTATGTGAGCCAATTGTTAGAGATCATCTAATGTGAATTTGTACTTGAGGGAGTTCTACAAATTTGACTATAATCCTACAACCGCTGCAGTCCATAGGGAATACATAGAGCTTCCGGCAGCTCAGGACAAAGCTGTGGACTGAAGATCACACTTACAGTATATGCAGACGACAGTGAAATCAGTATATCAGTATAGTATCAGCATATTTATAATCAAAATATGGGTCATGATCTATATTTGTCTGTTTTCATGGATCTCTCCATACACTGCAGACAATGCACTCTCTCGCAACCCCAAACCACTATTCTCCACCTTCAACTCCCTCCTCCGTCCTCCCGCCCCCCCTCCGACATCACTTATCTCAGCTGACGACTTCGCCTCCTACTTTAAAACTAAAATTGACACCATCAGAGATAGCCTCACCCTACTCCCCCGACAATCCATCCACCCAACTACTCGCTGCTCCCCATCCTTGACCTGTTTCTCCTTCATCACTGATGAAAAACTCTCCTCCCTAATCTCCAAATCCCACCTCACCTCCTGCGCGCTCGACCCGATTCAATCACATCTCATCCCCAAGCTCACCGAAGTCATCACCCCAGCCCTAACCCATGTCTTCAATCTATCCCTAACCAATGGATCCTTCCCCTCTGCCTTCAAACACGCCACTGTCACTCCTATACTTAAGAAACCGTCCCTCGACCCGTCCTCTCCTGCCAACTATCGTCCCATCTCACTGCTCCCGTACGCCTCAAAACTTCTTGAGCAACACGTCCACTCAGAACTCTCCTCCTATCTCTCGTCCAACCTGCTCTTTGACAGACTACAGTCAGGCTTCAGACCCCGGCACTCCACTGAAACTGCCCTAACAAAAGTCACCAATGACCTGCTAACTGCCAAAGCCAAGCGCCATTACTCTGTCCTCCTCCTCCTCAAACTCTCCTCTGCCTTTGACACAGTTGACTACTCCCTCCGGTTAGAAATTCTCTCATCCCTTGGTATCTCAGACTTGGCCCTTTCTTGGATCTCCTCATACCTCTCCGACCGCACATTCAGCGTCTCCCACTCGCACACCACCTCCTCAACGCGCCCTCTATCTGTAGGTGTCCCCCAGGGCTCCGTCCTAGGACCCCTCCTGTTCTCCATCTACACCCTTGGCCTGGGCCAACTCATAGAATCTCACGGCTTTCAGTACCACTGCTATGCCGATGACACCCAAATCTACATCTCTGGACCAGACATTACCTCCTTGCTGGCCAGAGTTCCAGATTGTCTAGCGGCCGTAGCCTCCTTCCTCTCCTCCCGCTTTCTCAAACTCAACATGGATAAAACAGAGTTTATCATCTTCAGCCCATCCTGTATGGCCCCTCCACCCGACCCATCTATCAAAGTTAATGGAATCCCACTTACCCCTGTCCCACAGGCCCGATGCCTTGGGGTAACCCTGGACTCCGACTTATCCTTCAAACCACATATTCAAACCCTCAACACCTCTTGTCGCCTCCAGCTCAAGAACATCCACCGAATCCGCTCCTTCCTCACCCCAGAAACTACCAAGATGCTCGTCCAGGCCCTCATAATCTCCCGCTTAGACTACTGCAACACCCTTCTGCATGGACTCCCAGCAAACACCCTCGCCCCCCTCCAGTCCAGCTTAAACTGCGCTGCTCGCTTAATCCACCTCACCCCCCGATCTTCATCGGCTGCTCCCCTCTGCAAGTCCCTCCACTGGTTACCCATAGCCCAGCGAATCGAGTTCAAGCTACTAACGCTACATACAAAGCCATCCACAACCTGTCCCCTCCATATATCTCTGACCTCATCTCCCGCTACCTGCCCACACGTAACCTCAGATCCTCCAACGACCTCCTACTCCGCTCTGCCCTCATCCGCTCCTCACACAACCATCTCCAAGACTTCTCCCGTGCATCCCCCATACTCTGGAACTCCTTACCACGACACATAAGACTGATCCCCACAATCACAGGCTTCAAAAAGGCCCTGAAGACTCCCCTATTCAGGAAGGCCTACAACCTCCAATAACACTATCACTGCACCGCCATCTGCACAGTCTCCCCCTCTCCTTCTGTCTCTACCCCCTTCCCTCATAGATTGTAAGCCCTCGCGGGCAGGGCCCTCTACCCCACTGTGCCAATCGGTCACTGTTAGTATGATATGTACCTGTATATTTTGTGTATTGTATGTAACCCCCAAATGTAAAGCACCATGGAATTAATGGTGCTATATAAATAAACAATCCTATTAATATTATAAATGTGAAAGTTTGTGAGTTTGTGGGTTTGTGGGTTTGTGTGTTTGGATGTTTGCATGTTCGGATGTTTGTTCCTCAATCACGGAAAAACCGCTCCACCGATTTGACTGAAATTTTCCACAAACATAGTCACTACACTCGATTAAATAATAGGCTACTCTTCGTCACAATAGCGCACATACGTTTGTGCCAGGACCCCCACAAAACCCAAACTCACAACACCATCTCTGCAATCTCACACACTTTGGACCATAGCAAGCCACAAAATTCATATTGCCCTCTACAGCCTCGCCCCTAACCCCACACAATCTCATATACATATACTTTACCACCTTAACGATACTCCAGGAGGCGCTCTATAACGCTCCGGAGCAGCCATGTTTGCCGACCCCCACCGCTCTGACAATCCGCGACACCGCCCACCCATGTAAATACCCCTAGGCGGTCTAATAAATGCAAAAAAAAAAGTTTAAAAAAAAGTAAAAAAAAATATAAAAAAAAATAAAAAGGATTAAAAATTCAAATCACCCCCCTTTCCCTAGAACACATATAAAAGTAGTTAAAAACTGTGAAATGCCTACATGTTAGGTATCCCCACGTCCGAAATTGCCCGCTCTACAAAGCTATACAAATATTTTTCCTGTTCGGTAAACGCCATAGCGGGAAAAATGGTCAAAAGTGCCAAACCGCCATTTTTTCACTGTTTTGATTCTGATAAAAATTTGAATAAAAAGTGATCAAAGCAATAACATTTCCCGAAAATGGTAGAACTACAAAGTACACCCGGCCCCGCAAAAAAAGACACCCTATACATCCTCATACACGCACGTATAAAAAAATTACGGCTGTCGGAATATGGCGACTTTTCAAAAAAAAATTTTTTAACACAGTTTTGGATTTTTTTGAAGGGGTCAAAATGTAAATAAAACCATATAAATTTGGTATCCCCCGAACCGTAACGAAACACAGAATACAGGGGACATGTCATTTTGGTTGCACAGTGAACACCGTAAAACCAAAGCCCGTAAGAAAGTCGCAGAAATGCATTTTTTCTTGAAATCCACCGCATTCTGAATTTTTTCCCTGCTTCCCAGTACATTATATAGAATAAATAATGGTGGCATCATGAAGAAAAATTTGTCCCAGGTAAAATTAAGACCTCATATGGCTCTGGGAGCGGAGAAATAAAAAAGTTATGGGGTTTAGAAGGAGGGGAGTCAAAAACGAAAATCAAAAAATGCCATCGGCGGGAAAGGGTTAACTTCAAATACTTCTGCCCCAAAGTCACTATGTAAAGTTTCTCACAACACCGTATATATAGCAGCTCAAATACAAAGTAACTGCAACACAAAAGTCTCACGTATTCTCTGAATTACAGCAAAAACAAGATACAAACTTACATTTCATATCCCATCCCTTATACACAGTACGAAAACCTTACCCGCGCCTGTATATACCCACTGCTACAATCACCGCAGACCAAGTCGCGGGTACCAGCTAGTAATAATAATAATAATAATAATAATAATAACATATGAGGAATCCATGAAAATGGACGGCCCTTGCATGTAAAACATATACAGTACATATATACATTGAGTATAACTCCCATTTCTTTTTAATGTTCAGTGTGACGCTAGCAGCATATTGCACTCACTTGAATCTTTTCCGTCATTTGTTACCGTATATACTGTTCCAGGTCTTTGAATCACACAGATCATCTCATTGGCTGAACTGACCGAGACGTTGCATGGTAGGGAGCCTAGAATATAATATACCTATATAATATTGCATCAATGAACTTTAATTTGATAGAAACATAATAAAGAAGCTGAACTGATTTTTCTGTGCTATTGTGTCGGAGACATTTGGTGAATGTTTTTATACTTTATATATATTATTCTACTTTATTAACCTATATAACTTCCTTTTTATTAGAAAACAGGCTGAAAGATTCTTCTTAGTAACCCTCTAAATGAGCTGTTACAGGGAAATGTCCGTATACATGTATATTGTAAGTATGCAGAACTGAACCAGATCGGGGACGTGTCTCTGGATTTTTCTAGGTATCGGACGGAAGAAAGCTGAGACTCTCAAGGTTATAGTATATCTATAAAAACCTGAGCTATCACTAGTTAAAAACACAATTGGGAATTTGAACTTAATATGCAGAAAGTTTATGGTGCCTGTAAAATCACATACGGACTGAGTTTTTAACTAGTGAGATCTCTAATTGTTTTATAGCTACTTCAATCTTGGCAGCAGATGAAAACTGAGACTCTAAGCTTTCATGTGATACCAGACCACACATACAACTATCGAAGTGATCATTCCCTCTTATGTAAATGCTTCAGTTCTATATGATGAATTGAGTACAGGTGTATGGACAATCACTCCCTTGCGACACTTAGTTAGAACATTGCTAATGAAAAATGTACAGCCTGTTTTCTATTAAAAGGAAGTTAGAGAGGTTAATAAGGAAAAATAAAATAAAATGAGACTTTAAAGGAACCTCAGGAATGGCAGGTGTGGGGGTAAAACATAAAAAAATAATACTCAGCTATCCCCAGGCCTTTATTGTCCAGTCCCAGTGCCTTTTTCCTTTTGTGCTTGGATTTGCAGGGCCGGATGTAGAGATGCTCACCAAGTCAATCACTGGTCTCAGCGGTCACAGATGAGAGATCGGTGACATCTCTCTGATCGGATTCCTCCTACTGAGCAGACATGTGAACCTCCCTATTTCTGACCTGATGAGTCTGGGCATGGAAAGTAAAGGGGGCAGGACGCAAAGCACTGGGGTTAGGTGAGTATGACTTTATTTTACACCAATCCCTTCTCCGCCCCTGAGGTTCCTATCATTCCTGCATAAACCCTTTAATGGGGCAAAACGTCAGGGAAAGCTGGGTGACACCATGTTGTAAGCTGAAATGGGGGCCTATTGTTTGTCACCAAACATTCCCAGGCAGAGGTATGACTGTATGTAATTTCTAATAGAAGCAGACACCTCATGAAATTATACGTTACCTATTTGTACTTTATTTTCATTTGGGTCAAGACTGAACCCGGCTCCTGTCAGTGTGACTCGAGAACCTCCATACAGGGATCCATATTGTGGGGAGATGCTGTTCACTTCCAGAATATACTCAACTGAGGCTTTATTGTTCCTGTTGCAACAAAACATGGACAAATTGTAATATGTCCACTGACTACTTGAATGGTTGTTGTAAAAATGACAAGCTGCAATATCAGACATATCCCCTAGGCAAAGATGGCGCTGCTTTTACTGAGTCAGTAGTAGTTGGAGAGGATAACAGATGCTATGAAGAAAGGTAACATGCAGAAAACATATATCCTTCATGTAGATGCAATCTGGATCAACAGCAAGCCCATTAGTCCAGGGTTGGAGATCAACAATACAGTCCATTGTGATGCCAATCTATGTTATTCTCCCAGTTTATTTCTCCATGAATCTCTATATGAAATCAGAGGTATATACAGAGGTACAGTATGGGCCCATAGAAGTAGAGGTTATATGGTATGTGGCCATATAGTACACCTAGGAGGACATATACATGCAGTCATTGCTTCTTACTGGGGTTGTCCTAATTGCTAAAGTCCCACAAATCAGTTCATAATGTAGAAGGTGAAACTGTAGATGGCCACACATTTCCCTTGCAGTTGAAAAATAAATGGATGAACAATTCATATATGTTTCTGCCAGGTCGGTGAAAATTACGATGATGGAAAGTTATATGGTGGCTTGGGCTGTTTACATGTAGTATAACTCTCCTCCAAATAATCATAGTCATCCTCATGAGTCCATAGTAATAGCTTTATTAGAGAAAAATGGTTAGTTGGATAATAATACCTGGATATGGCAAATCCCCAGTTTCCGACTTGTACCAGGACGTTGTACTTCCCCGGAGGAAGTGCGGGCAGAAGACATGTTATACCGCTTGGAGTCCAGTCCAGAACCTCGCATGGTTGATTCCCAAGAATTACAGCATTGCCCGCTGATTGACTTTGGAAGTTATTCCCTGAAATGGTCAGGGTTGTATTACCCAAAACACTGCTGGTACTTGGGCTGATTCCAGTGATGGTGGGGGCCAGGTAAGACGTAAAATTGAAGGCATTTTTTAAGGTTTCATTGAGTCCATTTGTGAAAACAAAAACATCAGCAAAGCCTTCTGGTCCCTGAAAAAAAAAAAATATTATTCATGTATAGGGAGATGTTATAAAATTGGTATTTCAGTCACAAGAAATAATATATACCATCTATGGTTCTACTGAACTGTAGGGATGTATAGTCATTTAAAGGGATCGTTTAATTTAGAAAACCAAAGTCCATACACTCTGTTGGGGCACATGGATATCATAGATTGGGCACCCCACCTGGGAAGAACCAGAGTGAAGATCTGCTTACGAGCTCCAATATTTTTGGAAATAACCAGTTCACTTCAACTATTGATTTTCTAAGACATTAATACAACCACTGCCGGTACCAAACTGAAAGGGACAGTTTCACATCAGATATTTAGGTGTCCGAGCAGACAAGGGGGTGCGGTTATGACACTGTCCATCTCTGATTGGACAACGTCAAGGAGATCTGAAACACACCCCCTTGTCTGTTCCTGCCTGACACCACCCACTTGACTGTACATGGACTAATTATCATATCAGGTGCCAAACCTTGCTCATGATTGGTGGGGGTTCAAGAGAATTCCAACTGAACTGAAATCAGTCAAGCAGCCCCTATTAGAGAGTGCAAAGTCCTGGAGTTGGTGGAGGTGGTGAAAGGTTATCTTTAAAGTAGGAACATTTCTTAAATCTAACAACGGGACATGCAAACTTCTACATAAAACTAATTCATTAAAAAAAAAAAAAAAGTTCCATAAAAAGGAAGAAACTCATCACAAGTCAATACTTTAGTAAATCCTAATGAAAGCAATATTGCTATAACATAATGCAAGCCATGAACTTACCGCAGAGGTGCGACATGTAATCACAGTCAGATTGGCAAAGACCACGGCACATCCACTGCCTTTAAGTTTCACCGTAGAGTCGGTACTAAATCCAGAGCCAAGAATTGTTACCAATGTGCCTCCTAGAAGGGGAAGACATTGTCAGTGATAACACAGAAAGATAGGGAACCTTGTTCGGATTCCACCTGCAAAAAACACTGTGTGAACATACCCTGACAGGGTTTTTTGGACCAAAACCTGAGGCGGAGGCCGCCTCAGGTTCCAGGCCAAAAGACTGATAGCCACAACTGAATGCCGATGCGCTGCATTGGCTTCCAGTTGTGCACTCCGCTCCGGATTAGGCCCAATGAATGGGCCTAGTCCGGAGGAGGGAGTGTCTTCAGGCCGAATCGAGAGGCAAAACGGCCTGAAGAATGAGCACCTCGCTTCTTTTTTGGGAAGCCGGAACAAGCCAGCTCCCGGAACAAACACCTGAATGGCTCCCATTGATTTGAATGGGAGCCATCTTTTTGGTCATGATTTTGAGGCGAATACGACTCAAAATTCTGACCAAAAAACCCTGTGTGAACTTGCCCGAAGACTTCAAATTGATGGCTTATACTTAGGATAGGTCATCAATATCAGATTGGTGGGGTCCGACATTTAGTAACCCCATGGATCAGTTCTTTTCAATACAGTTTCTGGAGATAGAAACCGACAACTCCATTTGTGGTGCGGTGGCATATTATGCTTAACTTTTTTTTTGGTGATGTTGTATTTAATTTTCCATGTTATGTATATTTTTTTAAAAAAAAATCCTAAAAATCTTTAAAAAAAATTGCAATTTCAACTCTTGGCACTAAGCCTAAAATAGTTGCAATGCTCTGGGGCAGACCCTAATGAGAGTTTTCTAGGCATGCTCTGGGACCTATGCAGAGGTCATTGTATAAAATCCTCTTTTGTGACTGGTGGATTCTGTTTCTTATCTACATATACACGATAGATGTGACCATCAGTGTGCTGATAACTAAGGGGGCTGCTGTAAAGAAATCTCCTATGGCCAGAGTTATAATAATAATAATAATAATAATAATAATAATAATAATTATTATTATTATTATTATTATTATTGTAGTATTTGACCTAATGGCCAGAGTCAGAACTGCAGAATTCTTTGGAATTTTTAAAAACATAAAATTGAACATTTTAAAAAAATTCTTAAAAATAAATGTTTAATATAAAACTTGATGAAAAAATTAGCTTTCTGGTGACACATTCCCTTTAAATACCTGCAAGGCTTCCAGACGAAGGTGTGATTGAGGAGATGGTGATCGGATAAGTAAAAGTGAAGTTTTTTCCATTTGATACTGCAAGTCCGTGTTTTGCAATGTACACGCTGATTGGGTACGTTCCTGCAGTTTCTTTCTGAACCTGACATCGAATTTCTTTATCTAAATGTAAAATACATACAAAAATAAGAATAAAATAAGTCACCCTGAACATATGATGTGATATCTGACATGTATGTATCAACAAATGGTCGTCTAAACACCATCCACTTTTATAATGGAAGTCGTCCTGGTGATCAGTTGATTGCTGAGACTAGTGGCCACTACAGTACAAATGAAGTATTACATTCTGTCCATGCAAATAAATAGACGCCCATGTAATACAAAGACAGGCCAAGTCAATCAGCGCCGGAGCTACTCTTATTTATGGGCTCTCCCCTTTTCTAATGGAGTGGGTTCTTATTGGGGTTGTCCCTCTATGACATACATATGTATTGACATGACATATGAAATGCGACCGTCCAGAGACAATGGAAATTATTTTACTCTATTTGGTGAAGTTTAACTTACCAGTGAGGGCAAGAATGGTGCAAGAGTAGTTTCCAATGGTCACATAGGTTGTGTCATTGCCAGTGCTGTTAGAAAATCCAGCCCCATTTATTACCAATATCCTATTATCTCCACTGACATCTGAAAAATAAATGTTAATAGTCTATGTTTGTCTTAAAGGAGAACTCCAATGTTAAACAACATATTATAAAAGTCTTTAAAAAAATTGTTATTCCTATCAAAGGTAAATTATTTGTGTCCATCATTACCTGTACTGATAGAATAGATGGCTGGTGTCTGTACGGGATCCCAGGTGTAGTCACAGTTTCCAGAACACTTAGAAGGAATCCCATTTATGTAGACTTCAACCTATAAAGTTCAAGCAGAGATTTATTGTTCCGCTATGTTCACAATCGCACCGTTAAAATAGTGGAAGCTCAACAGACACCATTGACTATAATGAGATCCATTGGATGTCCATTCTTTTGACATCAGCAGCACATAGTACATGTTGTAGGTTGGCTTGTTTGGTATATAAGACAGTATGTGGACAAATGGCGAGTGGACAAATGGTACCATTTGGAATAACCAATGTGGAAACTACGTTGTGTAAGAGGTGAATGTTGGCTATGGAGATGTGTGAGAGCTGACCAACATGCTACAATAGAGCAGCTCACCATGAAAATTAACCAGGAGACTACCAGACGTGCTTAAAGCAACATTCAGCGAATCCTACTACTTATGGGACTCTGAAGTAGAGAGATGGTCACTGCACCTATGCTAACAAAGACGTATCGTAGAACAAAATTTCAATTTGCATGGACTATTTTGAAACTGGGCCAACACTGAGTCATGTTTTCTGCTTCATTCGTTACCGGTTGGAGTAACTCCAGCTGGTAATGTCCTATTAAAGAAAAAAACAAGAACGCTGTCGCCGAGCCCCTAATATCCCGGGCCCTGTGGCAGCGGCTACTGCTGCTACCCCGGTAGTTACACCCCTGAACAGAGAGTGAGTGTTGGGAGAACAACTGTGAGTAGTTGAAGTATACAGTCCTATGAAAAAGTTTGGGCACCCCTATTAATCTTAATCATTTTTTGTTCTAAATATTTTGGTGTTTGCAACAGCCATTTCAGTTTGATATATCTAATAACTGATGGACACAGTAATATTTCAGGATTGAAATGAGGTTTATTGTACTAACAGAAAATGTGCAATATGCATTAAACCAAAATTTGACCGGTGCAAAAGTATGGGCACCCTTATCATTTTATTGATTTGAATTCCCCTAACTACTTTTTACTGACTTACTGAAGCACAAAATTGGTTTTGTAACCTCAGTGAGCTTTGAACTTCATAGCCAGATGTATCCAATCATAAGAAAAGGTATTTAAGGTGGCCAATTGCAAGTTGATCTCCTATTTGAATCTCCTCTGAAGAGTGGCATCATGGGCTACTCAAAACAACTCTCAAATGATCTGAAAACAAAGATTGTTCAACATAGTTGTTCAGGGGAAGGATACAAAAAGTTGTCTCAGAGATTTAACCTGTCAGTTTCCACTGTGAGGAACATAGTAAGGAAATGGAAGACCACAGGGACAGTTCTTGTTAAGCCCAGAAGTGGCAGGCCAAGAAAAATATCAGAAAGGCAGAGAAGAAGAATGGTGAGAACAGTCAAGGACAATCCACAGACCACCTCCAAAGAGCTGCAGCATCATCTTGCTGCAGATGGTGTCACTGTGCATCGGTCAACTATACAGCGCACTTTGCACAAATAGAAGCTGTATGGGAGAGTGATGAGAAAGAAGCTGTTTCTGCACGTACGCCACAAATAGAGTTGCCTGAGGTATGAAAAAGCACATTTGGACAAGCCAGCTTCATTTTGGAAACAAAAATTGAGTTGTTTGGTTATAAAAAAAAAGGCGTTATGCATGGCGTCCAAAAAGAAACAGCACTCCAAGAAAAACACATGCTACCCACTGTAAAATTTGGTGGAGGTTCCATCATGCTTTGGGGCTGTGTGGCCAATGCCGGCACCGGGAATCTTGTTAAAGTTGAGGGTCGCATGGATTCCACTCAGTATCAGCTGATTCTTGAGAATAATGTTCAAGAATCAGTGACGAAGTTGAAGTTACGCCGGGGATGGATATTTCAGCAAGACAATGATCCAAAACACCGCTCCAAATCCTCAGGCATTCATGCAGAGGAACAATTACAATGTTCTGGAATGGCCATCCCAGTCCCCAGACCTGAATATCATTGAACATCTGTGGGATGATTTGCAGCGGGCTGTCCATGCTCGGCGACCATCTAACTTAACTGAACTTGAATTGTTTGTCCAAAATACCTTCATCCAGGATCCAGGAACTGATTAAAAGCTACAGGAAGCGACTAGAGGCTGTTATCTTTGCAAAAGGAGGATCTACTAAATATTAATGTCACTTTTCTGTTGAGGTGCCCATACTTTTGCACCGGTCAAATTTTGGTTTAATGCATATTGCACATTTTCTGTTAGTACAATAAACCTCATTTCAATCCTGAAATATTACTGTGTCCATCAGTTATTAGATATATCAAACTGAAATGGCTGTTATAAACACCAAAATATTTAGAACTAAAAATGATTAAGATTAATAGGGGTGCCCAAACTTTTTCATAGGACTGTATATATATCTATGTAAATCTACATATAAGCCTCAGATATGGCTGATAACAGAAATCAATAGTGAGCGAGTGCTGTATATAGACAAGCTACTAATAATGACTAATAACAGAGAACAACAGTGAGTGATAATGGTGTATGTCAGTGAGGCTAAGAATAAAGAATTCACTAGCTTCTATTGGCTAATATGGGAAGTAACATAAAGGAAGGCCCTTGATGTGGCAGTCAGTGGGGGTATATTTGCTTTTGTGAATATGTTGAGAGCAGTGGGCCCTAGAGAGATGAAACTAGGTCTACAATGTGCCAAATATGGTGCAGATTGGTCCAGTTATTTGGCTATGGAAGCGGATAACGTACAGTCATGGCAAAAAGTTTTGAGAATGACACAAATCTTATATTTTCACATGATCTGCTGCCCTCTGGTTTTTCTGTGTGTTTGTCAGATGTTTTTATCACATACAGAAATAGAATTGCAATCATATTATGAGAAACAAAAACTTATATTGACAGTTAGAATGAGTTAATGCAGCATTGCAATATTTGCAGTGTTGCCCCTTCTTCTTCAGGACCTCTGCAATTCTCCCTGGCATGCTCACAATCAACTTCTGGACCAAATCCTGACTGATAGCAGTCCATTCTTGCACAATCAATGCTTGCATTTTGTCAGAATTTGTAGGTTTTTGTTTGTCCACTCGTCTCTTGATGATTGACCACAAGTTCTCAATGGGATTAAGATCTGGGGAGTTTCCAGGCCATGGACCCAAAATCTCTATGTTTTGTTCCCTGAGCCATTTAGTTATGACCTTTGCTTTATGGCAAGGTGCTCCATCATGCTGGAAAAGGCATTGTTGATCGCCAAACTGCTCTTGGACGGTTGGGAGAAGTTGATCTTGGAGGACATTCTGGTACCATTCTTTATTCATGGCTGTGTTTTTAGGCAAGACTGTGAGAGAGCCGATTCCCTTGGCTGAGAAGCAACCCCACACATGAATGGTTTCAGGATGCTTTACAGGTGGCATGAGACAAGACTGGTGGTAGCGCTCACCTCGTCTTCTCCCAATAAGCTGTTTTCCAGATGTCCCAAACAATCGAAAAGGGGATTCATCAGAGAAAATGACTTTACCTCAGTCCTCAGCAGTCCACTCCCTGTACCTTTTGCAGAATATCAGTCTGTCACTGATGTTTTTTCTGGAGAGAAGTGGCTTCTTTGCTGCCCTCCTTGAGACCAGGCCTTGCTCCAAGAGTCTCCGCCTCACAGTGCGTGCAGATGAACTCACACCTGCCTGCTGCCATTCCTGAGCAAGCTCTGCACTGCTGGTAGCCTGATCCCGCAGCTGAAACACTTTTAAGAGATGGTCCTGGTGCTTGCTGGTCTTTCTTGGGCGCCCTGGAGCCTTTTTGTCAACAATGGAACCTCTCTCCTTGAAGTTCTTGATGATGCGACAGATTGTTGACTGAGGTGCAATCTTTCTAGCTGCGATACTCTTCCCTGTTAGGCCATTTTTGTGCAGTGCAATGATGACTACACGTGTTTCTTTAGAGATAACCATGGTTAACAGAAGAGAAACAATGATGCCAAGCACCAGCCTCCTTTTAAAGTGTCCAGTGGTGTCATTCTTACTTAATCATGACAGATTCATCTCCAGCCCTGTTCTCATCAACACCCACACCTGTGTTAATGGAGCAATCACTGAAACGATGTTAGCTGGTCCTTTTAAGGCAGGGCTGCAATGATGTTGAAATGTGTTTTGGGGGATAAAGTTCATTTTCTAGGCAAATATTGACTTTGCAAGTAATTGCTGTTAAGCTGATCACTCTTTATAACATTCTGGAGTATATGCAAATTACCATTAGGAAAACTGAAGCAGTAGACTTTGTAAAAATTAATATTTGTATCATTCTCAAAACTTTTGGCCATGACTGTACATCAGACAATAGAAATTTATATAAATTCATATTGTACATGTAATGAACATTTTCCATACCTGTGGCTTTTTGTTGGGTGTTCTCACCAAGTCTCCAAGAAGACGCTGACGAAACAGGCCGCCATCAGTTACTTTTACTGCAGTCACTGTAGCATTTACACCGGTTACCTTGGAACCATTTACCTGTATAAGACATATAGCTTACATTTTCATATTGATTTTTTCAATAATTTGATTTTGGAACAGATTTTTTCATTTGATATTCATGGAACAATGGCCGCAGTACTCACTACTATTACTCTTATGGTGAGTGAGCACTGCAGCTTACGCTGATCTGGGGGGTCCCAACAATCCAACCACCGCTGATCTAACATTGATATCCTATCCTACGGCTGTAGCTGTGTTTTAGAAGGGCACAATGAAACTACTCTGCTTTGATCAGAATAGGTATATGTTATAGGTGAAGGAAAACTAGGTAGACATACCTATAGTCATATGTAATAAGACTGATACAATGTGTCACACGATAGCCCCAGTTCTATTACATCTAACAATCTCAGCACTGCAAAATCTTCTAGTTAAAACAAAAGCTATTGCAGATACCACTATATACTTACACTACTGATAAGCAGATCTAAGGGCCATGATATGGTAGGATGACCTGATGAAAAACCTGTATACCTGTAACAGCGGCTGGTATCCTGTAGCTGTTAAGAACTTTATTTGCCAGGTGTATCCACTGCATCTTCCATATTTTCTAATGGAAATTTGTCCCACCTCCGGAATAGTCTGTAACAAATGTTTCAGCTCAACATCAGAGATATCTGCCCGGACATCTGTAGAACAACCAAAGGCAAATTATTATTGACTGAGATTTCTGCTTGATTTCCTAGTGTTGTCACTTAAAGAAGAGGTGGGGAGGGGGGGGAGTTTCTGGTTCCTGGGCAGTTTGGAGCAATGGAAATTGGTGCCCCATACTGCTCATTTGCATATTCTAAAATAATCAACTCTCTCGGCAACTGAGGCATGAATTTTCATGGTGTAAAAAAGCATTACAGGTGAGCCTGGCCTATCTAGCTGTGTTGCTGGTTTAATATCCCTCACACTAGTGACAGACTTGCTCTAAGGTATGAAACCCGTGCAACCACGGAAGGTATATAAATTACCCCTTGTGATGGGGCAGAGCCAGTTTTAGACTTAGGCCTTATTAACAGATTCTCATCTTTAAAATGAATCCAAGGTTATCTTCATAGCCCTAAAGGATCCTGATATATGGGGCTCTAAAGTGTCCTCCTCTTCCTCCAGCCTCAGGGAAGGATCAGAGCTACAGACTGCAGAGGCAATGACAAATCATCATCATCATCGTCGTCTGTGCAGAACCTGTATTTGACTGCAGGGGGGTAGCAGAGACTTCCGTCCATGTTGTCCCCTCTCCTATCAATCAGAGAGCGTACTATACTTAATAATTTAATACCCCTCCGAGCCTAATCACAGGGGTATTCTTATGTAATACCCCTCTGAACATAACCAGGAAGTTCATTGGCGCGCTGATCCAGATGTTTACCATCGTCCAGGTCGCAGCACCAAAAGAGTCGCACCAAATAGTTACATAACACATGCACAAGGTCATCAATAAAGATTACATTTTTCACTGTTCCTGTCCTGTCCATACCTGATCTTTATAGAGTAAAATACACCGACCACTTCTCTAACAATATATGTTACATGCTAAAATAATAGCAATAACAATTACTACTAGAGACGAACCTATAATATATTTCTGACAGGCAGAAAAAATCCATCAGTCGGATAATAAATGTTCAGCCATTGAATGTCACCGTGTAAAATCCCAGTTTTTGTCAGCTTTCGAATTGGTGGGTTTTTTTTGCACCCGCAGTACAAATGCATAGCAAAATATTGGCATTTGTATGACAGGCTGCAGAGAACAGATTGTCATACAAATCATAGCCAGACAAGCCCGGGCGCTTTCAATAAGTTTCTGGCTGTCAAGAGAATGGATTTCCAGCCTTGGATCTCTTTCCAGGGCCGATGATCCTACCTTAAATAGTAATGTATAGGAAAAATGCACCAGAAAAAGGTGCCTTGATCAACTTTGAACAAGGCGCAGGGGCCTTAATGCCTGTGATCACTGTGGACACTGATCTATGGCATTAGCACTGTCTCTCTGCTGTATCATACGGAAGAGACCTGGCGGCCATGGCAGCCTCTTGGCTCCTGATCGGTTGCCATATTTGAATACCCAACATCCGCCATACTATTACTGCAGACGTTGAGAAGGGGTTAAAAGGAGTTTGTCACCTCTGCCCAATATATGAACCAAACCCCACAGATAGATAGGTTAGGTCACCTGAATCAGACAGTGTTTTCACCTGGTGAATGGTTTGTGTTTTTGTCAATATGCAAATTAGCTCTTTGGAGCAACATGACAGATTCTCTAGTTTGGGTAAGGACTGTAATTTCTCAAATGGAATACAATATCCTACATATGCTAAAAAAAAAAAAGCCTTAGCGAGCAATACAATCACTGGTGTGGCCACACAAGGATACGTATAAAAGTGACAACATATCATTTTGTTATTTCCGATATTGTAACATATATTATTATCATGACACACGTATCGGAACGTGTTCAGCCAAGAGGAAAGGTAAGGAAGGAGACATGTGACGGTTTATAACAACGCTATGAGATGTAACCGTACCAGTTAGATTTTTTCCATAAGCTTGAATACTGAATGTTCCTCCAATGGGAGGGGACGCTGCCTGGGTCCGATTTATCTGGAGCAATGCATTTTGTGTCCAGGATGATGTGGTATAGATCGCTGAGTCTGAGCTGTTCAGGATGTTCTATAAAATATATAAATAATAAGTACAATATAGTAGGAATGGGGGGGACACATTGGAGCATTATTTTCTTTGGGGCATTACGAAGGTTTTATACCCTAGGGGGAACTGTAAGGCATTATGCTTTATGAGAGTACTATGACGGCATATTACTGGGAGGAAACCACTAAACTGAGCAATAAACTCTGTAGTGGTGTTACTCTATGTGGCAACCACTAAGGGGGCATTATACTGTTTAGGGACATTATAATGCCCCCCACCTGGTATAATTTGAGCCCCTGTGAACCGTATAATGCCACTTAGTTTTCATTCTTGAAGCCAAATAGGTAGATTGTTTGATAATTTGGGTTTGCTCAAGATGTCAATAACAACTCTGAAACAGACAGGAATCAGAAGGGGCATGTTAGTATTCATTTCACAAGTACATTAAAGGGGTTGTGCTGGGTTCACATCTGTGCTGTCCTGGTGTACCTCTGAAACCTGTGAATGGGCCTCATCAGTCACGTGGGGCATGCTGACACCGTTTCAGGGTTATTGCCCTTTGCCCAATGCAAAATCATGAATGGGGCCGATGCCTACCTTGTGCCATTTAGAATAGTGGTATATTTTATGTGGCAGAGAAACCTTAGGGGCCCCCACAGTGTCCAGAGTCCAGTGACAACTGCTACCGCTGCACTGCAACCCCTAAAACCCTTGGGGTCTACTGATCTTTCCTTAGAACTTGCTGTCATTTTGACACATATACATCCCATTACTTACTGTTGAAAATCCAGCAGCAAAAAGTGGAAAATTATACCCACAGTTATATGGGGTTATAGTAATGGTGAACTGTTTTTTAGATGCAACCACAGATTGGGTCACGCTGACATCTTGTACAAAGAGTCCATTTTGTGCTAAAGCCGGTCTCCTCCTATTAACTGCAATACAGAAAATTAACAAAAATGGTCATAACTGGAGAGTAAGACAATAGTCCCATACATGGCACAAGTATTCATAGCAATGTGAAGAGGAACTTATATCCTAGACCCCTAAAGCACATAGAGCAGGTGTAATAGATCCCATTGGTGCTATAGATGGAAGGATTAGAGTTAGGTAATACCATTACAGGGGTATTGCAGATTGGACATTGCCTTTGTGGGCCATGTAGATGAGCTGAATTGGGTGGAGGGGCAGCAGATATGATCGAGGTGAGCAGCTGCGACGTCTTCATCACACTACAGGAAAAATGAAGCCTTACATGGCGTTCACTGAACTCAATAGGTGTTTGGGCAATGCAAAGTGCAGCTCTTTGTACTGGCTCTTTATAGGGGTTTACTAGATCCTAATCGAGTTTTTGCATACCATCAAAAAACAGATTTTTAACTAAACGGCGGGGCGAAGAAGACATCTAAAGGTAGGAGAAGAATAGCCTTCCTTAAGGCTATTCCGACGTGTCAACTAGAAAAAAAAAAGTTTTTAATGGTAGAATCCTTTTAATTAACCTATCTAACTTCCCTTCAATAAAAAAACAGCCTCTAAAATTCTCCCTCACAACACACTAATTGAGCTGTTACTAGAGAAAGCCTGTACACATTTGCACTGCCAGTATGTAGAGCTGTAGCATTTACAGCAAAGGGTTCGTATGCACTTTTTTTCTAGGTGGAATAAAACCATTTTGGAGATTGAAGTAATCTGGAGATACAGTCATTTCAAGTGACGATTCCAGTTTGATAAATGCTTCAGCTATACATATTGCATTGAGTACAGGATAGACTCTCCCTAATAATGCTTAGTTAGAGAATAATAGTGCGAACTTTACAGCCTGTTTTCTATTAAAAGGAAGTTAGATAGGTTATTAAAGTATATTTCAAAAAATGTTTATCAAACACCCTTGACACAATAGTAATAAAACTACAAAAAAAAGGAATTACACTTTAAATGCAGACAGCCCCTTTACTATAAGAGACAGCACAGGAACTAGATGTTCGCAGTGTGTCCAGCTCCTAAACTCCGTGGCAAACAGTTGATCTTGCAAGAGGAAGTTGTCATTGGTAGATCATTCCCCCCTGCAGTGCTCATTACAGGGGACATGTTAAATTGCATGATGTCACTCAGGTGGATGTCAGTTAGTGACTTCTGACCCTGAACTGAGCAAGGTCCACACTCTAATACACAGTCCAGTGACATTAATGTGACCACCTAAGTGCAGAATCACCACCTTTGGCAGAGCGGACCGCTGCGAGACGTGCAGGAAGAGAGGGGATGTTGTAATGATGGTCACTGGGATGTTGAGCCATGACAACTCCAGTGCCGTGGCCAGCTGCGCTAGGTTATGTGGTTGAGCATCCATGGCGCGGACAACCCGATCAAGGTGATCCCACAGATTTGCGATTGGGTTCAAGTCCAAGGAATTTGCTGGCCAAGGGAGAATGGTAAACTCATCCTGGTGCTCCTCGAACCACACACGTACACTGCGAGCTTTATGACGCGTCGCATTGTCCTGCTGGTAGATGCCATCACCCTGAGGAAAAACAATTCACATGTAGGGGTGAACATGGCCCGCAAGGATAGATGCATAATTGTGTTGATCCATCGTGCCTTCCACAATGATGAGTGCACCCAGATGGCTGATGACACGCGCCTTCTGCCATTGGTTATTTAACGTTGACGTCAAAAGTAGGCGCTGGTCACATTAATAGGACTGGACTGTGTACATCTTTACATGCACTGATGGGACAAAACCCTTAAACATTTCTTATTTCCTCCAAGACAGCCACATAAAAGTAACACTTTATCTTTGTACATGACTTCTACAATCACTTACCATTTAGGTCATCTGTAGTCACAGTCTGCCCAATGTACACAGTGTCTATATAATAGTCTTGATTTGACTGTAGTTCGATAGACCGCACGCTGAAATCTCTGCCTGAGTACTTGGTTTTGACAAGTTGTAACAAATCTATACAGGTGTATGTCCAGCTGTGAAATAAGAGACGTTAGATTGTATACTGTATAAGATCACTTAGGGCTAGTTCACACGGGCACAGAGGGAGCGGATTATGGCGTGTAATCCACGTCATAATCCTCCCCTTACAATGGTGGTCTATGGAGTCGCTAGGCTACTTTTTACCGGAAAAAAGAAGCGGGCTGCTGTTTCTTCAGGCAGATTCTGCGGCTTGTTGAACTGTGGGGTCTGCCTCGTGGCAGCAACCTCCGGAGTTGGCCCATTCATTTGAACCTACTCCGGAGGGGGAAACCACGACTGTCAGAAACTGCGACAGTCGTAGCAGGCGGATTTTGACCTGAGAGTGACGCGGCTTCCTGCGTCACTGTCAGTGCCAAAATCCGCCCTTACGCCCCCTGTGTGAACCAGCCCGTAGATGCTTTAAAGTAAAACTGTACCTTGGGCCACATTGAACGTTATATGAGGGAACTCCATTATCAGCATTATTCCCTAATATACGGTGTCACTAATGACAGCAGAGAGTAATGGTATAATCCAAGGGGGTGGAATGGCAGTAAAGAGGTTAAAGAGTGCATAGCATAGATAGGGTCACAGTCATGTTGCTTAATTTTATTTATGTAAATAAATCTAAAATGATGTCCGGACTACTTTTATAATATATCTGTATAGGGGACAGCGCTCCAAATGTCCCTTTGCACAGAGTTAACCCTTTAAGGGACCACATTGTCTAACTTCTTAAATGCTATAGTCACTAATGACCACAACACCTAAGGGTTAAAAAGAGAGAATCCTGATAATCTCTGATCCCGGCCTTTGCACCCTTTGCACCGAGGTGTCAGTTGTATATTACAGCTGACATCCACTGCTGAATAACCTGCTGTGCATGCGCCATGGATATGTCTGGTGGATTGTGCTAAACCCTTATGTATATACAGAGGAGGATACCAAGGGGTTAAATTCTGGCATCCCACGTCTACCAGTAGAAGACGCTCAATACAAACATTTGCATCTTCTGATCTGTATTAGCACCAGAATAACAGAATAAACAGCAAAGACAGTCTGTCTAATGACAGATACGAACAGATCCCAAGGGACCCCATTGACTATAATAGGGCCCGTTGGCTACCCGTTGTCTATTCGCTGCCATTGATGGACTTTACGGCACAGATGTGACTCTAGGTGAAAGAAATTTTAGCTTTATAAATAACGTGAAAATGCAGAGAATCATACATACCTGTTCCCCTGAGCAAAGTTGTAGTTAAAATTATCATATGTATCAGAATTGACAATTCCTAGATTGCTGTTGTCTTTATGACGAAATGTTATACCAAATTGATTTTTTAGGTATCCTTTATAGGCGAAACAAAGCTGAAACAACACAAACACCATCACATATACAAAAAAGAAGAACTAATGTAAGGGGCTTATGGAATAACTGTGTCATTTGTCTGATCTTTGGCTGCCATCTACTGCCGAAAGACTAAATTGCAGGGCAAAACTATTCTCAAAAGAACCCCCCTACAGCTCAGAGAAAAACAGTATGTTCCAGGGAGGAAAAGGGTGTGAATACAGGCAGCTGCAGGCAGAAGGAGACACATGTCATGCAGAGAGGACCTGCTGCAGGTCGCTGTGCCCACTACGGACTTTCCTTTGCTAAACAAGGACCCTGAGAGACTTCACTATTCCTGCCTTGTGTCAGCTTGAAAACAGAGGTACATGGGAGTGTGAGTAGAGTGAGGGGCCATACAGCTCAGTCAAGCTTTAAAGCAGTCTTGTGCGCTGGAACACAAAGCAGGCCTCTGCCTGGAAGATAAAGCAGGCTCCTGCCTGGAAGATTGATGCACCGTGTTACTGACTTACTTTAAGAGAGGCCTCTCCTAGTCAATGCATGCAGGTTCTAACTAAGGACACTAGAGGGGTAACTACCGCAATCTGTTGTATGCACTGTCATACTGAAGTTATACATTTTGCTTAGCTACTGTGTACTTATTTCTTACTTTCTCTCCCGTTCTCATCCCCCTCCCCTCCTTTCTTTATTAAACTGTGTTATATCGTTGTTTCGTGGCTCCATGCAGTTACTGCGTATATTATCACCAGCTCCCCATTACACTAACCATGTTCACATAGAAACACCCTAACAGCTATGGAGACCATTCAGTGAACAGATTTTCACCATTATTGTGAATCTTTATCTTTTACAGCAATGTGACCTCAAAGAGGGCCAGGTCTAAAAAGTCCAATGACATCAACTGATTGTTGTTGTTACCCTGAGCATTTTGGGCTCTTGTTTATCCAAATCTGTTTAGCCTTGTGAGAAGGTGACAGGCAGAGTGCTGGAGTCACGGTATATCTCCCCCAGGTTTCCGACATATGTGTGGTCCAATGCTGGTCTTGAATAAGCCTCAGCCCCAGGTGTGGGTCCTGGGCTCATTACTGGGCCACAAAAGGCTGCAGAGCCTGCACTTCATGGCATATCCTAGGAGCGAGAGGAAGTGCCAGGGTCTGTCCTGACACTAACTCTTTTTTGTTTATTCATGTGGCTGGTAATAAGCCACTCATAGAGTTAGTAATAGAGAGTGTTAGTTCAGGAAGGAGAAAGAGAGAAGGGAAAGAGGATAGAGAGAAGGAATAAAAAAGAGGGAAGTATAAAGAAAGAAGAGAGATAGGATGGAAGCTGAACCGGTACTTCAAACAGCCAAAGAATTTTCTAAGGATTTTTTTACTCCTAGGCCAGTCACAGTGACAAGAGGACATCCTCTACGTTTGGAGAAGAGAAAGTTTCACCAGAAACATAGAAGGGGATTCTTCACAGTAAGAACAGCGAGACTATGGAACTCTCTGCTCCAGGAAGTGGTGATGGTGGAGTCATTGGACAAGTTCAAAGAGGGCCTGGATGCCTTTCTTGAAGAGAACAATATTACAGGTTATGGACTCTAGAGTTTAAGGACACGTTGATCCAGGGTTTTTATACTGACTGCCAGATTGGAGTCGGGAAGGAGTATTTTTTCCCCTGAAATGGGGCAATTGGCATGAGCCTCATGGGTTTTTTTTGCCTTCACCTGGATCAACACTGTAGGGGATTGTTGGACTTGATGGACTGATGTCTTCATCCAACCTCATCTACTATGTAACTTTGTAGCTGCTGCTATTAAATGTGTGAGTAAGTTGGACTTAGCTGCATACTGTCCCCTGACAACAGAGCTCATAGACTGCAGCAGTTCCAGGCGGGAATCGCTGTTTACTAAACCTGCTTGTTCTGAACCACAGATGTGCACTGTGGCAGCGCGTGCTGTAATGGCTCTCCTGGACTCTGGGAGCCTGGTAACACGGGTACACCATGATCGGGTCAACCCTGCACTGTACAGTCGATAAACTATAGGGATCTTGTGCATACATGGTGAAACCAGAGAGTAGCCTATTGCAGAGGTCACCATAAAAACTCCCTCTGGCACCACCTCTCACAAAGTGGATGTGGTTAAGTGTCTGTTCCATAGTGTGATAATAGGGAGGGATTTTCCTCTGTTTTGTGATATGTGAAAAAGCAGATGCTATCATGTCCTAAAAATGCTAACATTGGTGATGTCTTGCCTAAGGTTAACCCTGACCCCTTAGACAGGGAAACACCAGCTGTAGTGGTGACCCAAGATGGTAATGCTTTTCCCCTGTTTGTGTTAGCAGGTGATGCTGAAGGTCCGGAGGGAGCTTGCGAGATGCCGGAGCTCAAGGTGTCCCGTGACAATTTTGGGACTCAAATTAGAGATCCTAATCTGTCTCATGCCAGAGAAAATGTAAAGGTGGTAAATGGTGAATCCCAGTATCAATTCATGTGGCTGGTAGTAAGCCACCCATACAATTAGTACTTATTGTTTAGTTAGTGCTCAGACGAGCAGGGTTTTGTTTTTACAAAAATGGTCCCCATTAATAATTTCCCATATTAAACCAATCCAAATAAAAAAAAAAAAAACTAGGAGTGCACAAACATACCTTGCTATGTAAAGTTAGTGAGATATAACCATACATTGACTGAGTTAATGGATTCACTTCAGTATGATAGAACAGGAAAACAGGTTTCTTTAAGGAATATCGTCCACAAAATGCTTCAGTCTCACGTGTCCTAGTGCCATAGGGACTCTGTTGGCAGAATGAAACGTTATTGGGGAGATGAACTGTATAACAATTTATGAAAATGCCAATAAACTCCCAGATTACATTTTTTACATTACATGCAAAGAAAAGTAGAATGTTCACAATAATCATTCAGATAACGGAAAGACAATAGACAACATTTGTGTTTGTATAAGGCATGGTATAGCAGTGCTGAGTTTGTCATTGACTATCATCATGGTCCTCCATATATGTATAGATAGATAGATAGATAGATAGATAGATAGATAGATAGATAGATAGATTGTGTGTCTATGCCACCCCACTTAGCAACCCCAGACCCTGACAATATATATATATATATATATATATATATATATATATATTAGAGATGAGCGAACAGTGTTCTATCGAACACATGTTCGATCGGATATCAGGGTGTTCGCTATGTTCGAATCGAATCGAACACCGCGTGGTAAAGTGCGCCAAAATTCGATTCCCCTCCCACCTTCCCTGGCGCCTTTTTTGCACCAATAACAGTGCAGGGGAGGTGGGACAGGAACTACGACACCGGGGGCATTGAAAAAAATTGGAAAAAGTCATTGGCTGCCGAAATCAGGTGACCTCCATTTTAGACGAATAGTGGATTTCAAATCCGGGTCATATGAGAATGTGAACTTTGTGACTATGAGACAGGGATAGCTGTACAGGCAGGGATAGCTAGGGATAACCTTTATTTAGGGGGGAATGTTATTAAAAATAACTTTTTGGGGCTCTATCGGGTGTGTAATTGTGATTTTTGTGAGATAAACTTTTTCCCATAGGGATGCATTGGCCAGCGCTGATTGGCCAGAGTACGGAACTCGACCAATCAGCGCTGGCTCTGCTGGAGGAGGCGGAGTCTAAGATCGCTCCACACCAGTCTCCATTCAGGTCCGACCTTAGACTCCGCCTCCTCCAGCAGAGCCAGCGCTGATTGGCCGAATTCCGTACTCTGGCCAATCAGCACTGGCTAATGCATTGTATTGGCGTGATGAAGCAGTGCTGAATGTGTGTGCTTAGCACACACATTCAGCTCTACTTCATCGGGCTAATAGAATGTATTGGCCAATCAGCGCTGGCCAATGCATTCTATTAGCTTGATGAAGCAGAGTGTGCACAAGGGTTCAAGCGCACCCTCGGCTCTGATGTAGCAGAGCCGAGGCTGCACAAGGGTTCAAGCGCACCCTCGGCTCTGATGTAGCAGAGCCGAGGGTGCACTTGAACCCTTGTGCAGCCTCGGCTCTGCTACATCAGAGCCGAGGGTGCGCTTGAACCCTTGTGCACACTCTGCTTCATCAAGCTAATAGAATGCATTGGCCAGCGCTGATTGGCCAATGCATTCTATTAGCCCGATGAAGTAGAGCTGAATGTGTGTGCTAAGCACACACATTCAGCACTGCTTCATCACGCCAATACAATGCATTAGCCAGTGCTGATTGGCCAGAGTACGGAATTCGGCCAATCAGCGCTGGCTCTGCTGGAGGAGGCGGAGTCTAAGGTCGGACCTGAATGGAGACTGGTGTGGAGCGATCTTAGACTCCGCCTCCTCCAGCAGAGCCAGCGCTGATTGGTCGAGTTCCATACTCTGGCCAATCAGCGCTGGCCAATGCATTCTATTAGCCCGATGAAGTAGAGCTGAATGTGTGTGCTTAGCACACACATTCAGCTCTACTTCATCGGGCTAATAGAATGCATTGGCCAATCAGCGCTGGCCAATGCATTCTATTAGCGTGAACTGAGTTTGCACAGGGGTTCTAGTGCACCCTCGGCTCTGCTACATCAGATTGCTACATCTGATGTAGCAGTGCCGAGTGTGCATCAGATGTGTAGTTGAGCAAAACTGACTCAGCACTGCTAAGTCTCTGCATTCGCATAGGAATGCATTGGCCAGCCTTCGGCCAATCAGCGCTGGCTCTGCCGGAGGAGGCGGAGTCTAAGGTCGGACCTGAATGGAGACTGGTGTGGAGCGATCTTAGACTCCGCCTCCTCCAGCAGAGCCAGCGCTGATTGGTCGAGTTCTGTACTCTGGCCAATCAGCACTGGCCAATGCATTTCTATGGGGAAAAGTTAGCTTGCGAAAATCGCAAACTGACAGGGATTTCCATGAAATAAAGTGACTTTTATGCCCCCAGACATGCTTCCCCTGCTGTCCCAGTGTCATTCCAGGGTGTTGGTATCATTTCCTGGGGTGTCATAGTGGACTTGGTGACCCTCCAGACACGAATTTGGGTTTCCCCCTTAACGAGTATATGTTCCCCATAGACTATAATGGGGTTCGAAACCCATTCGAACACTCGAACAGTGAGCGGCTGTTCGAATCGAATTTCGAACCTCGAACATTTTAGTGTTCGCTCATCTCTAATATATATATATATATATATATATATATATATATATATATATATATATATATATAGTCAGGGTCTGGGGTTGCTAGGTGGGGTGGCATAGACACACAAGTTCAGTTTCTTTAGTCCAAAACAAAGGTAGAGTTTCATTTTCACTCAAAAAGGTAGTGCAGCAACAAAAGGCTCTCTGGACTTAAGTCCTTCACTTAGTGCCATACCTCTTCAGCTTCCCTCGCTAATACTTGGCATGAAAGGTTGAAACACTCAGTGAAGTATCTTTGCTAGGGCTGAGAGATCGGGATCGGGAAAGATCGGATGCCGATCGGCGATCGAGCAAATTTCATGATCGTGATCGGCTGAAAAATGATTGGAAATCAGATTTTGAAATCTCAAGATCGGCTCATCCCTAAAAATGACTTCTCCTATAGAGAAGCATTGACTAGGTTTGAGGGATTGGGAAAGATCGGATCCCGATCGGCGATCGAGCAAATTTCATGATCGCAATTGGGATCGGCTGGAAAATGATCGGAAATCAGATTTTAAAATCGATCCTGAAATCTCAAGACTGGCTCAACCCAAATCTTTGCCGAAGAGTTAGAAAAAGATGACAAACTTATCTGTGCTACGTCTATTGTTCTTGAAAAATACAATGCTTTACAGTGTTTTTTTTTTTTTTTTATATCTATACCTCTATTTCATAGTCGCTGAAATACTTGACTGATGAGCTTTCCTTCTGTTTGGCTATTACATCCGGACATTGCGCAGTTAGAATATCTAGTACGGCATTTCGCACCTTAGAAAACATTGTAATAGTTAAGTAATGCAAGTAAAAGTTAGTAACAGAATATGATCAGATTGTTTTCATTCACCTGGAATCTCCTTTCTTAACCACAGACCAATTTTAGAATTGAGGTTGAGAGTTTTTTTTTCCTCTCTCTTTGTATTTTCAGTCTGCCATTGCTTTCTGATGATTTGCTATTGATCACAGTACCCCCATGTGCTCAGCATCATGTTCATATAGTCACAGTTGTGCTGTTTTGACCTGTTTGAATTTACCTTAATTTTATTTTTGGGGGGAGAGGAAGGGCGCTAAGAAATAACAATTTCCAAAATATTTTTTTGCATTACGTTAGGTTCACACTTGTGATCGTGTTTCTATTCGTGGGGTCTGCTTGGGGACCCCCGAACAAAAACCTAATCCGCTTAAAAAAAACGGTAATCCAAATCTGTGGACCCCATAAACTGTAATGGGGTATTTGCACGGTTCCTGCCTGAAAAAGGCAGAAAAATTCAGAGAGAAAATTCATGCTTACAGGACTTTTCTCTCCACGTTTTTTAAGCAGATTCAGGGGCGGAGACCCTGAATGGAGACTGGGTGCAGGTGTCCGTACCTCCCAACTTTTGAAGAATAGAAAGAGGGACAAAATGTGCGGCGTCAATTTAGCTCCAGCCACTTTTATGTTGACTCTGCCCATTCTCATTCATTTTTCATGTGCCACCACACAGTACAATCCTCCTACAGTGACCCGTAAATTATATGTCCCCCCTCCATCTCTCCCCCTTTTTCATATATCCCCTTCATCTGCCCCCAGTTTCATATCACCCAATCTCTGCCCATAGTTTCATGTCCCTCCATCTCTGCCCCCAGTTTCATGTCCCACCTCCATCTCTCCCCCCAGTTTCATGCCCCCCTCCAATTCTGTTCCCAGTTTCATGTCCCCCCTTTATCTGCCCACAGTTTCATGGGCCCCCTTCATTATGTTACCTTAATGTTTAAAACAAAAAAAACACTTATACTCACCCTTCCAATGCTCTCCACAGTCTCACTCATAGAGTTGTAGGTGCGATGTGAGCGACGTCATCACATCGTGCCTACACATCCACTAGCCAGAGCGCAGCGGTAAAGCAGGTGCTGAGCTGTGACAGCCTCTGCTTTACTCGCGTATGTATTCAACTCATCTGCGTCCTCCAGATGCAGATGAGTTGACACCGGGACATACTTCCCGCCGACCGGGACTGCGGGACAGGACACCAAATCTGTGAATGTCCCACAGAATTTGGGATGTTTGGTAGGTATGTGAACCTAACTTTACAATGGACATCATAAATTATGTTACATATTATTGTACAGGTTAATACTATGGTATCTAAGTATGTATATACAATGTTGTTTATTCTTGTTCGAATGTTGTGTTAACTATTTCCTTTTCAGAGTGCTCAGCTTAATATTGGGAATATTGGCTAAAGGGATGCAAAGGCAGTAGTCACTCCCGGCAGGGCCGCCATCAGGAATTTTGGGGCCCCATACAGCCTAAGTGTCTGCCCCCCCCCCCCCCGCCATTTTAAAACTACTTTATTTTGCGACATACCAATTCTGTATTACATTTCCCTTTATTTAGCAGCATTACAAGGCTTAATCAGATTCTATTTGCAGGTAAAATCTGCTACGTGTGAATACGCCTATAAAGAGCCAACACTAACTATAAGAGCCCTCTTAATAAATCCTCAGGGCTTTTTCACATTGCGTTTTTGGCCTCCCTTGCTGGGATACGTTGGTAACCAGTCAGAATCAGCTGTCAACTTATCCCTGCATGAAGAACTGGCCATTAAAAAAAAGGGGGGCCTGCAGTTCTCCGTACAGGGATAAGTGGGGAGTTGATTGTGACTGGTTACCAACGTATCCCAGCAAGGGAGGCCAAAAATGCAATGTGAACACTCCTTTAAAGTGAAAGTCCCACCCCCAAACAGGCTGCTATGCAAGTAGCATAGCAGCCTACATCATTATTAATACAAAGCACACATACCTTTGGAGGTATTGTGTGCTTTGCAGCTCTCCAGCTAAAAACTTATATATTATATATTATTGCCCCAGTTCCCTCTCCGCAGTGCCGCACACCCGATGCCCCAACAATCCCCCCCCCCCATCCACCTTCTAACATCTTTCCATTTCCCCCTGTACCCATACCTCCCAACTTTTGAAGAACTTTTATGGGAGATTCTATACATTGATATTGTGGCTGGTCATAGACCCCCCTCACCCTCCTAAAAAAAAAAAAAAAAAAAAATTTTTTTTTTTTTGCTGACTCGAGTATAAGCCGAGGGAGGCTTTTTCAGCACAAAAACTGGGCTGAAAAATTCAGCTTATACTCGAGTATATACGGTACTTTAATGTGACCCGTGGTCATGCCCATGGTCCAGTCTCTAATGTTATGTAACTGACCTCTAGAGGAGACGCGTTTATTGCCAGAGGACGGGAGTAAATGTCATCCCACACTAAAGTGAAGGTCTTCATGTCCGAAACACCTTTAGTTGTCTCTTCAATATGTACTTTAATGTTACTTTCACCCAGAATTTTGTAGGAAAGAAGCGGGAAATCACCTAAAATAATAATAATTCAATTTTATATAATACATAGGGTAATAGAGATAACAAGATGAAGTTACATTCTTTTTTCATTAATGTTACTGGGACAAAAAGAATACTGGTAGCAAGGGCAATCTTAGGGCCCCTTCACACGGCGTAAGTGCTCGGCTGATTCCGACCCGTACACGCGAGCGCTTCTAAACACTTCCCATTCACTTCAATGGGAGCCCACGTAAACCCGGCTTTACGCGCGCTCCCATTGAAGTGAATGGAAAGTGTTTAGAAGCGCTCGCGTGTACTGCTCGGAATGAGCCGAGCGCTTACGCCGTGTGAAGGGGCCCTGAGGGTCCATTCACAAGGAGGGAAATGGTGCTGAATTTGGTGCTGAATTTCAGCGCTGAAAAAAAAGCCTCCCAGTGACTTCAATGGGTTCCTTTTTCTGCTAGCAGAAGTCAATGGGAGGCTTTTTTTTCAGTGCTGAATCTGAGGCAGATTCCTCACCAAATTCAGCGCCATTTTCCTCCGTGTGAATGCACCCTAACACTTGTTTAAAACACAGACAGGTGAAAAGTCTGATAGAATGGCAGTGATTTGATTTTGATAAGTCCAAAGACAATATTCATGTTAATTTCAAGAAATCTTTAACTCTTTATGGTTGCAGAGTAATTTGTACGTTAATGCTCGGCGACATTTTTCATATTTTCCTTCCCAGTCTTCCAAAATTCATAACTTTTTTCTATTTGGCACCATTTTGGGGTACATAGAATGTTTTGATTACGGTAGCTTTTATTAATGTTTTTGGGGGTCCATGTAATGCATGTCTGCATTAAAAATGACATGGCAGCTTTGTCTGGCTGGTTATTATGATTACAACCAAAATACCAAAATATGTTAATTTGCACATTGCAGTATTTTTAATTAATTAATTTATTTTACGGTGTTTACCATACGGGATAAATAGTGTTATTTTTAGATATTGGGTACTCATACTCACATGGGGATACTTAACATGTTTATTTTTTCTTAATTTTTTTTGTTTACGTTAGATGGTTTTTATGGTCACTTCAAATAACTCTTTCTCTAGCTCATGATGCATGTAAAGCCCTCATTTCCGACTGTGCTTTTTATCTAGTGATATCTCAGGTTCTTTTATAGCTAATACTTCAATCTCATCTTTCTTATGATGCCAAAAAAGGTGGTATAAAATAAAAAATACAGCCATTCGAAGTGACCATCTGCCTCTTTGGTAAATGTTTCAGCTCTACATGCCGCATTGTGTACACTTGTAGGGGACAGAGTCTTCTTGGTGATACTTAGAACACTGCTCGTGGGATCTTTACAACCTGTTTTCTAATAAAAGGAAGTTGGATAAGGTTAACTAGGATTGTATCCAAAGGGTTGTGGTCAATGACTGCAGCTCAGACTTTCAACAGTATTAACTATATAACTAAGTACCGTATATACTCGAGTATAAGCCGACCTGAATATAAGCCGAGGCCCCTAATTTTACCACAAAAAAACTGGGAAAACTTACTGACTCGAGTATAAGCCTAGGGGGGGAAATGCAGCAGCTACTGGAAAATACCAAAAATTAAAATGGTCGGAGTTTTTGGGTGCAGTAGATGCTGGGGAAGGGGAGGGGGTGTTTTGGTTGTCTGTCTGCCCCTTCCCTGAGCTTTAGGACTGGGTTTTTTTCCCCCACTTGAAACTCAGCCTGGCTGAATATAGGGGATCTGCAGTGCTCCTATTAACCCTTTCCCGACAGAACAGGAGCACTGCAGATCCCCTATATTCAGTAGACCGGGCACTTTCAAACACAGGGTTACCTAATGTGTAAGTGCGTCGCAGTAATTTTGTACCTTGAAGGCGGGTTCACACCAGCACCCGATCTCCGTTATGCAAGTTTCTGTTTCCTGCCTGAGAAACTGGGCAGGAGATGGAAACCGGCAGGCAGTTTTTAAACTCATTCATGGGTTTGAAAAGTGTCCGCCGGTGAGTGTCTTCTGCTCTCCGCGGCGAAACTTTTTTTTTTTAACCGGACACAAAGTCGGACGTGCAGGACTTTGTGTCCTGTAAGAAAAAAAAATGGTTTTGCCGCAGAGAACAAAAGATGCTCATGGGTGCTCACCAGTGGACAGTGAATGTTGATTTCCATCTTCTGCTGACAGAAAATGGAAACCTGCATCACGGAGATCGGGTGCTGGTGTGAACCTGCCTTAATACTGTATGTATTCTAGGGAATGGAGTGATTTAAAACTTTTATTTATTTTATTTTTTATCTTATATATTTTTTAAAGCTTTTTTTTTCACTATTTTATTAGCCAACGCTAGTCAACGCTGGTCAATGCATTCCTATGAGAAAAAAAATCAGCTCCTGCATAACCGCAAGCTGCCAGCTCTCCCGACTAGCAAAGACGAGCCTGCTGCAGAACCAGCGTGGCTTGGCCGAATGCTATACAATGTAAAGCATTCGGTCAATCAATGCTGGTTCTGAATCGAATTTTTACTGCAAATAGGAGTAGTATTCGAACGAGTATTTCGAATACCGTAGTATTCTATCAAATACTACTCGCTCACCTCTAACCGTAAGTACTTCTGCAGTTTGAAATTCCAGCGGCCACCCACCTTGACTCGAGTATAAGCCAGGGCAGACTTTGTCAGCACAAAAACTGTGCTGTGTTAACTAACTCCCTAATACTCAAATGAAAAAATAAACTAAAATGGGAACTTCACTTTCACCATGCTTCAACTGGGAGACCTAAATCGCGGTGTTTATTAGAGATGAGCGAACACTAAAATGTTCGAGGTTCGAAATTCGAATCGAACAGCCGCTCACTGTTCGTGTGTTCGAATGGGTTTCGAACCCCATTATAGTCTATGGGGAACAGATACTCGTTAAGGGGGAAACCCAAATCCGTGTCTGGAGGGTCACCAAGTCCACTATGACACCCCAGGAAATGATGCCAACACCTCTGGAATGACACTGGGACAGCAGGGGAAGCATGTCTGGGGGCATCTAACACACCAAAGACCCTCTATTACCCCAACATCACAGCCTAACAACTACACACTTTACACACTCAATACCACATCTCTGACAGTAGGAAAACACCTTGAAACATGTGTATTTGGCACTTGCAGTGAGGAGAGCTTGTCACCAGCAGTGAATTTGGCCCTTGTAGTAAGTTGAGGTTGGCACCAACATTTGTTTTGAAAATCAGGGTGGATTGAGCCTCTAACCAGCAGAGTTTGGGCAAATTCATGGTGGAGGGAGCCTCTAAAAACCCCAGTTTGGACCAATTCATGGTGGAGGGAGCCTCTAACCAGCCCAGTTTGGGCAAATTCATGGTGGAGGGAGCCTCTAAAAAACCCAGTTTGGACCAATTCATGGTGGAGGGAGCCTCTAAAAACCCCAGTTTGGACCAATTCATGGTGGAGGGAGCCTCTAAACAGCCCAGTTTGGACCAATTCATGGTGGAGGGAGCCTCTAAAAACCCCAGTTTGGACCAATTCATGGTGGAGGGAGCCTCTAAACAGGCCAGTTTGGGCAAATTCATGGTGGAGGGAGCCTCTAAACAGCCCAGTTTGGGCAAATTCATGGTGGAGGGAGCCTCTAACCAGCCCAGTTTGGACCAATTCATGGTGGAGGGAGCCTCTAAAAACCCCAGTTTGGACCAATTCATGGTGGAGGGAGCCTCTAAACAGCCCAGTTTGGACCAATTCATGGTGGAGGGAGCCTCTAAAAACCCCAGTTTGGACCAATTCATGGTGGAGGGAGCCGCTAAACAGCCCAGTTTGGACCAATTCATGGTGGAGGGAGCCTCTAAAAACCCCAGTTTGGACCAATTCATGATGGAGGGAGCCTCTAAACAGCCCAGTTTGGGCAAATTCATGGTGGAGGGAGCCTCTAAACAGCCCAGTTTGGACCAATTCATGGTGGAGGGAGCCTCTAAAAACCCCAGTTTGGACCAATTCATGGTGGAGGGAGCCTCTAAACAGCCCAGTTTGGACCAATTCATGGTGGAGGGAGCCTCTAAAAACCCCAGTTTGGACCAATTCATGGTGGAGGGAGCCTCTAAACAGCCCAGTTTGGACCAATTCATGGTGGAGGGAGCCTCTAAAAACCCCAGTTTGGACCAATTCATGGTGGAGGGAGCCTCTAAACAGCCCAGTTTGGACCAATTCATGGTGGAGGGAGCCTCTAAAAACCCCAGTTTGGACCAATTCATGATGGAGGGTGCCTCTAAACAGCCCAGTTTGGACCAATTCATGGTGGAGGGAGCCTCTAAAAACCCCAGTTTGGACCAATTCATGGTGGAGGGAGCCTCTAAAAACCCCAGTTTGGACCAATTCATGATGGAGGGAGCCTCTAAACAGCCCAGTTTGGGCAAATTCATGGTGGAGGGAGCCTCTAAACAGCCCAGTTTGGACCAATTCATGGTGGAGGGAGCCTCTAAAAACCCCAGTTTGGACCAATTCATGGTGGAGGGAGCCTCTAAAAACCCCAGTTTGGACCAATTCATGGTGGAGGGAGCCTCTAAAAACCCCAGTTTGGACCAATTCATGGTGGAGGGAGCCTCTAAAAACCCCAGTTTGGACCAATTCATGATGGAGGGAGCCTCTAAACGGCCCAGTTTGGGCAAATTCATGGTGGAGGGAGCCTCTAAACAGCCCAGTTTGGACCAATTCATGGTGGAGGGAGCCTCTAAAAACCCCAGTTTGGACCAATTCATGGTGGAGGGAGCCTCTAAACAGCCCAGTTTGGGCAAATTCATGGTGGAGGGAGCCTCTAAAAACCCCCAGTTTGGACCAATTCATGGTGGAGGGAGCCTCTAAAAACCCCAGTTTGGACCAATTCATGGTGGAGGGAGCCTCTAAACAGCCCAGTTTGGGCAAATTCATGGTGGAGGGAGCCTCTAAACAGCCCAGTTTGGGCAAATTCATGGTGGAGGGAGCCTCTAAAAACCCCAGTTTGGACCAATTCATGGTGGAGGGAGCCTCTAAAAACCCCAGTTTGGACCAATTCATGGTGGAGGGAGCCTCTAAAAACCCCAGTTTGGACCAATTCATGATGGAGGGAGCCTCTAAACAGCCCAGTTTGGACCAATTCATGGTGGAGAGAGCCTCTAAAAACCCCAGTTTGGACCAATTCATGGTGGAGGGAGCCTCTAAACAGGCCAGTTTGGGCAAATTCATGGTGGAGGGAGCCTCTAAACAGCCCAGTTTGGGCAAATTCATGGTGGAGGGAGCCTCTAACCAGCCCAGTTTGGACCAATTCATGGTGGAGGGAGCCTCTAAAAACCCCAGTTTGGACCAATTCATGGTGGAGGGAGCCTCTAAACAGCCCAGTTTGGACCAATTCATGGTGGAGGGAGCCTCTAAAAACCCCAGTTTGGACCAATTCATGGTGGAGGGAGCCGCTAAACAGCCCAGTTTGGACCAATTCATGGTGGAGGGAGCCTCTAACCAGCAGAGTTGGTGGAAATCAGGGTGGAGGGAGCCTCTAACCAGCAGAGTTGTGGGAAAGCAGGGTGGAGGGAGCCTCTAACCAGCAGAGTTGGTGGAAATCAGGGTGGAGGGAGCCTCTAACCAGCAGAGTTGTGGGAAAGCAGGGTGGAGGGAGCCTCTAACCAGCAGAGTTGTGGGAAAGCAGGGTGGAGGGAGCCTCTAACCAGCAGAGTTGTGGGAAAGCAGGGTGGAGGGAGCCTCTAACCAGCAGAGTTGTGGGAAAGCAGGGTGGAGGGAGCCTCTAACCAGCAGAGTTGGTGGAAATCAGGGTGGAGGGAGCCTCTAACCAGCAGAGTTGGGGAAATCAGGGTGGAGGGAGCCTAGTATTAGCAGAATTGTGCAACGCTTATGGTGGATGAGTATGAGGATGCGGAGGAATTGGAGAGGTTGAGTACAGACATGGAGTTTCATGTTGGGGTGCTTTACACAGGTGGGCCCAAAAATGAAGGCTCTATCCAGTGGTGGTTCATTTTTATCAAAGTGAGCCGGTCGGCACTCTCAGCTGACAGACGGGTGCGCTTGTCAGTGATGATGCCACCGGCTGCACTGAACACCCTCTCAGATAGGACGCTGGCGGCAGGACAGGACAGCACCTCCAAGGCATATAGGGCAAGTTCAAGCCACAGGTCCAACTTCGACACCCAATACGTGTAGGGCGCAGAGGGGTCGGAGAGGACAGGGCTGTGGTCGGAAAGGTATTCCCGCAACATGCGCCTATACTTCTCACGCCTGGTGACACTAGGACCCTCCGTGGCGGCACTTTGGCGAGGGGGTGCCATCAAGGTGTCCCAGACCTTAGGCAGTGTGCCCCTCGTTTGTGTGGACCGGTGAGAACTTGGTTGCCTACTGGAGGAACTGCCCTCCCTGCCGCCAACGTCACATGCTGGAAACATCTCCATCATATTCTGCACCAATTGCCTGTGGCAAGCATTGATGCGATTGGCCCTCCCCTCTACCGGAATAAAAGACGAGATGTTGTTTTTATACCGGGGGTCAAGGATAGCAAAGATCCAGTACTGGTTGTCCTCCATGATTTTGACAATACGCTTGTCGGTTGTAAAGCACCCCAACATGAACTCAGCCATGTCTGCCACAGTGTTAGTTGGCATGACTCCTCTGGCCCCACCGGAAAGTTCAATCTCCATTTCCTCCTCATCCTCCGTGTCTACCCATCCGCGCTGCAACAATGGGACGATTCGAAGTTGCCCGGAAGTCTCCTGTATCACCATCACATCATCGGACAACTCTTCTTCCTCCTCCTCCTCCTCCTCCTCCTCCATTAAACGCAGTGAAGCGGACAGATGTGTGGACCTACTCTCCAGCTGTGACGGATCGGATGCTATCCCTAACTCCTCTGTGTGATCTGAGTTATCCCTGATGTCAATCAGGGATTCTCTCAGAACACACAGGAGCGGGATTGTAAGGCTCACCATCGCATCCTCAGAGCTCACCCTCCTTGTGGACTCCTCAAAGACCCGTAGGATGTCACAAAGGTCTCTCATCCATGGCCACTCATGGATGTGAAACTGAGGCAGCTGACTTTGTGGCACCCTAGGGTTTTGTAGCTGGTATTCCATCAAAGGTCTCTGCTGCTCAACCACTCTATTCAACATCTGAAACGTTGAGTTCCAGCGTGTGGGGACGTCGCACAAAAGCCGGTGTTGTGGCACATGCAGGCGTTGCTGGAGAGATTTTAAGCTAGCAGTGGCTACTGTCGACTTGCGAAAGTGGGCGCACATGCGCCGCACTTTCACCAGTAGCTCTGGAACATTGGGGTAGCTCTTTAGGAAACGTTGCACCACTAGGTTGAAGACGTGGGCCAGGCATGGAACATGTTGGAGTCCGGCAAGCTCCAGAGCTGCTACCAGGTTCCGGCCGTTATCACAAACGACCATGCCTGGGCCCAGGTGCAGCGGCTCAAACCATATTGCCGTCTCATCGAGGAGGGCATCCCTCACCTCGGAGGCAGTGTGCTGTCTGTCCCCCAAGCTGATCAGCTTCAGCACAGCCTGCTGACGTCTACCAACGCCAGTGCTGCAACGTTTCCAACTCGTAGCTGGGGTCAATCTAACAGCGGAGGAGGAGGCGGTGGCGGAGGAGGAGGCGGTGGCGGAGGAGGAGGTGGTAGAGGAGGAGGAGGAGGGGGGTGTTCTTCTCGTGTCCCTGCCAGGAATGTTAGGCGGGGAGACGAGGTACACCGGGCCAGTTTGGGAAGCAGTCCCAGCCTCAACTACATTCACCCAGTGTGCCGTCAGTGAAATGTAGCGTCCCTGTCCGCATGCACTTGTCCACGCGTCGGTGGTCAAGTGGACCTTTGTGCAAAGCGCGGAACTAAGGGCCCGCCTGATGTTGAGTGACACGTGCTGGTGCAAGGCGGGGACGGCACACCGGGAGAAGTAGTGACGGCTAGGGACGGCATAGCGAGGTGCCGCAGTTGCCATCAGGTCCAGGAAGGCGGGAGTTTCAACAAGCCGGAACGCCAACATCTCCTGGGCCAGCAGTTTAGCGATGTTGGTGGGTTGTTGTAAAGAAGCGCCTGATGGTGCCTTTGATGGTGCAGGAGAAGGAGATAAGACAGGAACAGGGGAGGATGAGGGAGAAGTCAACAAAGTGGCGGAGGCAGATGAAGTGGTGTCCTGGCTCGTCCTCTGGAGTGCATCGCCAGCACAGTCAGCAGTGGCAGTGGCAGAGGCAGAGGCAGTGGCAGAGGCAGTGGCAGTGGCGTGAACGGCAGGCGGCCTTTGTCCTGCCGTTGCTGCCTGCCACTGATTCCAGTGCTTGGATTCCAAATGACGGCGCATTGAAGTGGTGGACAGGTTGCTCTTCTCAGAGCCCCTAATCAATTTCGAGAGGCAAATTGTGCAGACAACACTATATCTGTCCTCGGCGCATTCCTTGAAAAAACTCCACACCTTCGAGAAACGTGCCCTCGAGGTGGGAGTTTTTCGGGGCTGGGTACGAACTGGAACATCTTGGGAGATTCCGGGTGTGGCCTGGCTTCGCCTAAGCTGCTGACCTCTGCCTCTAGCTACCCTTTTTGGTGCTGCACCTGCCTCAACATCCACACTACTTTCCCCGCTTGACATCCCCCCTGTCCAGGTCGGGTCAGTGTCCTCATCATCCACCACTTCCTCTTCCAACTCCTGTCTCATCTCCTCCTCCCGCACAATGCGCCGGTCAACTGGATGCCCTGACGGCAACTGCGTCACATCATCGTCGATGAGGGTGGGTTGCTGGTCATCCACCACCAAATCGAACGGAGATGGAGGAGACTCTAGTGTTTGAGCATCTGGACACAGATGCTCCTCTGTTAGGTTCGTGGAATCGTGACGTGGAGAGGCAGGTTGAGGGACAATGAAAGGAGCGGAGAACAGCTCTGGGGAGCAGGGACAGTTGGGGTTATTGTTCTGTGAAGCTTGGGAATTTTGGGAGGAAGGAGGACAAGACTGTTGGGTAATAGGAGGAGAGGAGGCAGAGTCTGACTGGCTGCTGGACAATGTGCTGTAAGCGTTCTCTGACAGCCATTGCAAGACCTGTTCCTGGTTCTCGGGCCTACTAAGGTTTGTACCCTGCAGTTTAGTTAATGTGGCAAGCAACCCTGGCACTGTGGAGTGGCGCAATGCTTGCTGCCCCACAGGAGTAGGCACGGGACGCCCTGTGGCTTCACTGCTACCTTGCTCCCCAGAACCATTCCCCCGACCTCGCCCACGGCCTCGTCCACGTCCCTTTCCGGGAGCCTTGCGCATTTTGAATTCCCAGTTAGAAATTGGCACTATATACCAGTAGCAAAAATTGTGGGTGCACGTAACCCCAATATATTCTTTGAATTCCCAGTCAGACAATGGCACTATATACCAGTAGCAAGAAATGAGGGTATTTATAACCCCAATATATTCTTTGAATTACCAGTCAGAAACTGGCACTATATGGCAGTAGCAAGAAATGAGGGTATTTATAACCCCAATATATTCTTTGAATTCCCAGTCAGACAATGGCACTGTATACCAGTAGTAAAAATTGTGGGTGCACGTAACCCCAATATATTCTTTGAATTACCAGTCAGAAACTGGCACTATATGGCAGTAGCAAGAAATGAGGGTATTTGTAACCCCAATATATTCTTTGAATTCCCAGTCAGAAACTGGCACTGTATACCAGTAGTAAAAATTGTGGGTGCACGTAACCCCAATATATTCTTTGAATTCCCAGTCAGACAATGGCACTATATACCAGTAGCAAGAAATGAGGGTATTTATAACCCCAATATATTCTTTGAATTCCCAGTCAGAAACTGGCACTGTATACCAGTAGTAAAAATTGTGGGTGCACGTAACCCCAATATATTCTTTGAATTACCAGTCAGAAACTGGCACTATATGGCAGTAGCAAGAAATGAGGGTATTTGTAACCCCAATATATTCTTTGAATTCCCAGTCAGAAACTGGCACTGTATACCAGTAGTAAAAATTGTGGGTGCACGTAACCCCAATATATTCTTTGAATTCCCAGTCAGACAATGGCACTATATACCAGTAGCAAGAAATGAGGGTATTTATAACCCCAATATATTCTTTGAATTCCCAGTCAGACAATGGCACTGTATACCAGTAGTAAAAATTGTGGGTGCACGTAACCCCAATATATTCTTTGAATTCCCAGTCAGAAACTGGCACTATATGGCAGTAGCAAGAAATGAGGGTATTTATAACCCCAATATATTCTTTGAATTCCCAGTCAGAAACTGGCACTGTATACCAGTAGTAAAAATTGTGGGTGCACGTAACCCCAATATATTCTTTGAATTCCCAGTCAGACAATGGCACTATATACCAGTAGCAAGAAATGAGGGTATTTATAACCCCAATATATTCTTTGAATTCCCAGTCAGAAACTGGCACTATATGGCAGTAGCAAGAAATGAGGGTATTTATAACCCCAATATATTCTTTGAATTCCCAGTCAGAAACTGGCACTATATGGCAGTAGCAAGAAATGAGGGTATTTATAACCCCAATATATTCTTTGAATTCCCAGTCAGACAATGGCACTGTATACCAGTAGTAAAAATTGTGGGTGCACGTAACCCCAATATATTCTTTGAATTCCCAGTCAGAAACTGGCACTGTATACCAGTAGTAAAAATTGTGGGTGCACGTAACCCCAATATATTCTTTGAATTCCCAGTCAGACAATGGCACTATATACCAGTAGCAAGAAATGAGGGTATTTATAACCCCAATATATTCTTTGAATTCCCAGTCAGAAACTGGCACTATATGGCAGTAGCAAGAAATGAGGGTATTTATAACCCCAATATATTCTTTGAATTCCCAGTCAGACAATGGCACTGTATACCAGTAGTAAAAATTGTGGGTGCACGTAACCCCAATATATTCTTTGAATTACCAGTCAGAAACTGGCACTATATGGCAGTAGCAAGAAATGAGGGTATTTGTATTCCCAATATATTCTTTGAATTCCCAGTCAGACAATGGCACTGTATACCAGTAGTAAAAATTGTGGGTGCACGTAACCCCAATATATTCTTTGAATTCCCAGTCAGAAACTGGCACTATATGGCAGTAGCAAGAAATGAGGGTATTTATAACCCCAATATATTCTTTGAATTCCCAGTCAGACAATGGCACTGTATACCAGTAGTAAAAATTGTGGGTGCACGTAACCCCAATATATTCTTTGAATTACCAGTCAGAAACTGGCACTATATGGCAGTAGCAAGAAATGAGGGTATTTGTATTCCCAATATATTCTTTGAATTCCCAGTCAGACAATGGCACTGTATACCAGTAGTAAAAATTGTGGGTGCACGTAACCCCAATATATTCTTTGAATTCCCAGTCAGAAACTGGCACTATATGGCAGTAGCAAGAAATGAGGGTATTTATAACCCCAATATATTCTTTGAATTCCCAGTCAGACAATGGCACTGTATACCAGTAGTAAAAATTGTGGGTGCACGTAACCCCAATATATTCTTTGAATTACCAGTCAGAAACTGGCACTATATGGCAGTAGCAAGAAATGAGGGTATTTGTATTCCCAATATATTCTTTGAATTCCCAGTCAGACAATGGCACTGTATACCAGTAGTAAAAATTGTGGGTGCACGTAACCCCAATATATTCTTTGAATTCCCAGTCAGAAACTGGCACTATATGGCAGTAGCAAGAAATGAGGGTATTTATAACCCCAATATATTCTTTGAATTCCCAGTCAGACAATGGCACTGTATACCAGTAGTAAAAATTGTGGGTGCACGTAACCCCAATATATTCTTTGAATTACCAGTCAGAAACTGGCACTATATGGCAGTAGCAAGAAATGAGGGTATTTGTATTCCCAATATATTCTTTGAATTCCCAGTCAGACAATGGCACTGTATACCAGTAGTAAAAATTGTGGGTGCACATAACCCCAATATATTCTTTGAATTCCCAGTCAGAAACTGGCACTATATGGCAGTAGCAAGAAATGAGGGTATTTATAACCCCAATATATTCTTTGAATTCCCAGTCAGACAATGGCACTGTATACCAGTAGTAAAAATAGTGGGTGTATATAGCCCCAATTCTATTGCTAGGGGACTTGCAGGGTATTTCTGGGGTGAAGGTGGGGGGCACACCGTTGGAACGGGTATCGGGGGTATATATCGGGTATACGGGAATACACTGACAGTGTATTCCATTCAGGATCCTGGGAAAGCTGGGTTGCGGCGATTGAGCCCGTCAGTGCCACGTTACACTGACAAGCTTCTCCCTGGAATTTAGCTCTTACAAGAGCTGTTGTGGTTGTCTTCTCCTTCCTATCCTAGCCTGTCCCTGCCTACCCAGAATCTAAGCCCTAGCTAACTGGACGGAAACCTCCGTCCTCGGTGAATTGCAAGCTCAGAATGACACGAACCTGGGCGGCGCTGTTCTTTTAAATTAGAGGTCACATGTTTTCGGCAGCCAATGGGTTTTGCCTACTTTTCTCAACGTCACCGGTGTCGTAGTTCCTGTCCCACCTACCCTGCGCTGTTATTGGAGCAAAAAAGGCGCCAGGGAAGGTGGGAGGGGAATCGAGTAATGGCGCACTTTACCACGCGGTGTTCGATTCGATTCGAACATGCCGAACAGCCTAATATCCGATCGAACATGAGTTCGATAGAACACTGTTCGCTCATCTCTAGTGTTTATATCCCATGGGACCTCAGCCTAAACCCTGCCTCAGGTAGAAAGCAGTTGCTTTTTTCTTTCCATGTTCCTTATATCCTTAAGAAATTGGCTGACATATGTGGTTGCTATAACTTTCTTTTACAGCAGTTCTCAATCATATCCCATATAGTTTCTCCCACTCACTGACCATCACATGATGGCATAGATTATGGCTGTGTGTATAATAAGGAGCGGTCTAACTCCTTTCCCTATTCATGACTGATAATTTTCTGCCATTCTGCCAGGAAAACAATTGCAAAAAAACTTGAGAATAGCTCAAGTGACCATAATATTCGAGATCCAGGGCAAATACATGTCAAATACATGAAACTAAGCAGATAAAACACAAGAACAAAAAACTAGGGAGCACAATCAGAAAAGCTGAAGTTGAAGACATGTCTGTGTAGGCTTTGAGGAGAATCACTCCCTCCCTGTCCATTCCCTGTGTGAAGAGAGAAAAGGACCACTGCTTCTACTCACTGAGATATGCAAAACATAATGGAATGTATCTAGTGACGGACTGCCTTAGTAACCACAGCGTCAACAGTAAATTAGCTAGAAGGGAGACACCTAGTCCCAGAAACTTTAAAGAGGTTTTTCAGGCAGAAAAAAAGCCACATTTTTATTAAAATATTAGTTTACACTTTGTTCCAGAATTACACCCTTTATGAAATGATACTTGTTGTTTGAAAAGTTAGTCATTTAAAGCAAAATTTTACCCAATTTCTCCTTTTATTTCTTGTACGTGACCATTTGTGGCTTGATTTATAATGTTCTCTGTCTCTTACTCACCTCTTTGTGAATTAAAAGTCACATGATAGACATTTACTGCATTAGAAGATTCCTGTTGTACATGGACTGTATCCGGCCACATAGACCAAAGATTATTTAATGCTGTTTGAATATCGGAAGCCGTCGCATCAGCTGATAGAGGATCTACATAGGGAAAAATGGGAAAATACTTAATTTCCAGGTTTAAAGATAGATAGATATTCCAGAAATAGAGATAGATAGATAGATAGATAGATAGATATGGATAGATAGATATGGATATAGATAGATAGATAGATAGATAGATAGATAGATAGATAGGAGATAGATAGATAGATAGATAGATAGATAGATAGATAGACATGTTACCTGTCTCTTCATTGCCATAGATCAGTGTGTAGTACATGGGAGGACATGGAGAAATACAGTATTTGGTAACAGTAATTGTCTGCACTTCATTTACTGCTTGTTGGGTCGTGTTCCAGTTCTGTAGAGTTATAACCTAAGGGGAAGAAAATCAGGGCAGATTATAATTGTTATTGTACTATAGACTCTAGGCTGTTTCCACAATTTGGGTACCCACGAAAGTACACTATATCCAATGACAGATCCTAAAAAGACCAGTTTATTAAGTTTATAATCTTAGAGGGAACCTGTTACCAGAGATGACTTCACATGTGGCCGGCCATAGAACTACAGGAGCGTACTGCGCATGCTCGCGTAAGTGGCCACAAAAAAATGGCCGCCCGCATGTGAAGTCGACTCTGCCCGAGGCCCGCTGGCAGAACCGACATGCTCATGCATTGGATTTTGACCCACCACGCACCGGAAGAAGAGCATGGAGAGGCCGTTGCTGATGAAGATAGAGGTGGTGCTGGAGAGAGTTCTCTCGCAGCATTGGAGACGCCCCCAGTGCTGTTTGAGTGCTGGGGCCCGCCCCCAGTACTGCAAGATAACTCATTTGCATAAACCGGGATTTCAAGCGAACGGCAGCGTGAAGAAGACATCGAAAGGTAAGAGAAGAATAGCCTTTCTTAAGGATATTCCGACGTGTTAGTGAGAAAAAACGAGTTTGAATGATAGGATCCCTTTAAGTCCTGGACACATCCCCACTGGTTCCTAACACCTTGCTTCCTTTCACTGGAAGCAGAGCGAGAAGACCCTAGGATTCCTCTACTGTGGATTAAGACTGCTGTGATGGATGGGACTGAGGGTATCAGGTTTGTTGTCCTGAACACCAAACAACAAAATTATCTGATTGTGGTTTTATCACATCTATTATTACGTCTTATTACATCTATGTGGGTGCTTTGGTCAGCCATGGTCCCCAGGTGAACCTCAGACCCCGGGCAACCTATTTTATGATCTGTAAGAAAATAATGACACTTCACTCGTATATAATGATTCAAATACACAAATATGATATTACAGTATATAGTGACACATATATTATACTCCTATAATACAGAATATAATACACCACTTACCTGCTGTTCTAGGATGGTGTCGCTCTGTGACGTGATGTTCTGTACTTCTTGTACTGCATCAGCTGTTTGCTGCTCTGTATATGAAGTCTTCTGTTTGTAGACACCGACATCAATTGCTGCCGATCCATACACATTCTGGATATACGCCTCAAAGTAACACCTGAAATGGCCAGAAAGGTAATTTTCCCAGATCGCTGTGAGGCTCTGTTCACACAGTGCTTTTTCAGTTAAAATCAGCAAGTTTTTAAAATGTAGTAATGAGTTGCACATGTTACTATGTATTTCAGCTACAAGGCTAAAGCCACACATATTGGGCCTGAGCAAAAAAGCGCTTCTCACAGAAAGTCCACAGAGGTTTTCTCTGAAGATGTTCTGCTTCCATTATACGTATAGGGAAACCGCCGGTGTTTCTGCAGGTATAATTCATATGCTGCAATTTCCAAAACCGCAACAGTTGTGGAAATCAGAGAGTGTCTGATGTGCCTATTTTTCCTCAAAGTGTGGATTTGATTCGCACAAAGGCTCAAAGGGAAGAGCCTGAAGCACATCAAGGATGAGGTTGAAGTCCCACGATTGATGGTTTAAGAGAAGAACGACTAAGTCCCTGGTCCAGACCTGCTTGGAGAAAAACCAGGATCCTAAGAAGACAAAAGGAGAGCGGATGGAGGTCATGACTCTTACACCACCGCACGTGTAATAATAGATCTTAGCAGACTGGAGTTTTCAGGCCTTAAGCATGGTCTGGGTGAAAGCCCCCAAAAAACTGTGGCACCTTAGGTCCTTGGCTTCAACAGCCACGTTGTTAAACGCAGCTGAGTTTAGGTGGAGTGGAACAGCGGTCCCTGAGACAGGAGATTGACTTGCAGAGAAAGAGGCCAAGGAGCATCCACCTGCAGGAACATGAGATCCACGAATCAAACCCTACAGGGACAATTTGTAGCCAGCAGGATGACTGCCACCTCCTTGCTCTTGAGATCCTGAGGGAAGGAGAGGAAGAGGAGGGAACAGGTACAGAAGGCCGAAGTCTGAACAGGCGATCACAAGAGCATTGGCAGTGATGGCCCGAGGGTTCTGGGACTTGGCCGCATAGCGGGGAAGCTTGTGGTTTAGGTGATAGATGAAGTGGAGCACAACTGAAGAAAGATCTGCTGGTGAAGGGAACAGTTACCCGGGTCAAGCTTTTCTCGGCTTAGGTAGTCTGTCGTCCAATTGTCTGCACTTGGAAAGTGGCCCGTTGACATGATCGGAACATGATGTTCCACCCAATGAAGATAGCTGCTCAGCTCAGGGATGACTGAAACAAGTGACAGCAGAAGAGTCTGGACTCTGACCAGTTGCCCTTAGAGGAGAGAGGCCCAATGAGACAGGGCCAAGAAGATAGCCTTCAGTTCCAGCAGGCTGATCTGCAGAGAGGTCTTTGCCTTGGACCACAGGCCCTGAACTAAACCAAAGGCAATTCCCCAACAGGATAGACTGGTGTGGTTGAAAATCACCATACAACGGAGGGGAAAAAGTTCTTCCCTGGGAGATCCCTGGGAGGGAGGGGGGGGGGTTGAAGAGCCACCAAAGAATCAAAGAAGCTCTTAGAAAATTCGGGGAGGTAGGAGGATAAGGCAGTCGAGGGTGGAAAGAGACTTGTCCCAGCAGGCCAGAATTGCAGAGGGCGTGAGTGGAATTGAGCATAAGGGATGGCCTTGAAGATCAAACCCATCATGCCCTGGACCTGAATGCAGCATCAAAAAGAACACAAGCAGTTCCTCCAAAGGGCATGGATCTTGGACCCCAGGAGGAGAATCTTGCCCTGGTGAGTATTGAGGATCATGCCCAGAAATTCCCTGTGCCGAGAAGGAATGAGACAGGACTTTTCCTTGTTGATGAGCCAGCCAAACTGGCGAAGGAGGTCCAAGGTGATCAGTAAATTGGTCAGATTGTCCATCTTGGAGGGCGCTTTCACCAGGAGATTCAGGAGATTGTCCAAGTATTGAATCACAGCAATTACTTTGGAGCAGAGGATAGCCATCAGAGACGTCATCACCTTGGCAAATATCCAGTGGGTGGATGCCAACCCCAGGGAGAGGAACGTGACAAACCAAAAATGACTCCAACCCACTGATGGCACAGCACGATCGGAATGTAAGACAGAAGACATGAGTCAAATCATGTCCGCATTATACGGACACTAGGCTAAAACCAGCTATCATAGTTTCTGGGGAGAGGGTATAGCAGAGACAACAACTTTTGATATTCCTAGTGTCAGCCTTCTAGTGGCCAGGTCTATTCTCATGGTGCTGTGTCCCCCAATGTAATAAGCGAGAAATAAACCTTTACATCTAGCTAGAGATGAGTTCAATGACACATTCCCTTAAAATCTCTGCGGCCAGAAATACTGTGTATCTATTTAGTAATAGTAATATTATAGTAATAGTAAAGTGATAAAAAATAGGCAAAAATATAATGATATAAGGTGACTTACGGCTTGCCCTCCAGGAGGTAAAAAGTTTTTGACTTCTGATCTCTATAGGAGGTGTATGAAGATGTGGAATAGCCAGAAGCAATCTTTACCTATTATACGGAAATAAAAGAGAATATATCTATATCTTTTTTTTTTTAAGACCTTTTGTCCCCAATGAGGTCATAATAGACTTTTGGGGGGCATCTTAAAATAGCTTTTTTGGCAGATTTTTTTTTTTAGGTGGCGCTGACTCCTGTTAGTATGAGGCACCACATTCTGTATCCATGTAAAACCAGGCAGGTTGGGTTGGCTATAGGATAGGCATAGCCGGTCGTCACAGCCAATACCTGAGGTAGCGCCACCTACTGGATTCATTTGAACCACTTCATTCTAGACAGAACACTGAAGGATTACTTCCAGAAGCCCAGATAAATCCCTTGTTTTTAAATAAGTGTGTCTGCAATATGGCTGCCAAAAATTATGATACTGCAGAGGGTTGAAGATGTTCTCATCCAGAGTTTGCTAACTTTCTCCAACATGCCATACCTCATTTACGTCACCACAACCATTCACTGGCCTCAGTAATGATGTTGGCGTGGACACCATGTAACAGGGTACATTTATTCAACCCAAAACTTACTCCTTGCTAAATTTTTATAAATGCTAGAAAACCACTTTGACCCTTACTTTAACCCATACATGGTGATAGCCTCGGTATTCATACCCAGGAAAATATAACACGACTATATAACAGCATTCAATAAGAAAAAAAAGCTATTATGCCCCTCAAAAGTCTATTATGACCTCATGGGGACGCAATATCTATCTTAAAATTAGTGTTTTATAGGTTATGTTTTTAAATAACAGGCTATTTGCTACCATATAGAATTGTAGAGTTTACCTTTCTTGTAGGGTCGCCAGATTCATTGAAGTACAGGGCATAATTATTATCTCCTTTGATATAGAAATTGTAATAATCTGTTTCCGGAGGCACAATGAAACCAGAGAGCCGAGCGACAAAGGCATTGGGCTCCCAAGGCCAAGATACAGATCCACCATCTAACCAAGAAGACCCAGCATAGCCTGTGGAGTTCTCATTCAAGTTTAGCGCATTGTCCGGTGACAAACTAACGTTCCACCGCTCCATCTTCAGTCCTCGGCTTCCTAAAAGTAAAGTATAAAATCACTTAAAGGGTTTTCTAGCTAAGGAAACTTTCCATATATCCTAGGAACCCTTGAGAACTGATAATAGTAGAGCATACAGTTTTGAATCGAAAGGTACATTAACAGGGCAATCTCCAAATTCAGGGGTGGGATGGGTGGGATTATGTAGTTGTAATATGGAGATGAAAACGTGGCCATCTGAACAACAGTAATAATTAAAAAAAATATGATAGAAATAGCAGCGCTGGAGTCCTGGGTTTGAATCCTGCCAAGGACAACATCTGCAAGGAGTTTGTATGTTCTCCCCGTGTTTGCAGGGATTTCCTCCCATAATACAAAGTCATACTGATAGGAAAAAAAATGTACATTGTGATCCCTATATGGGGTTCACAATCTACATTAAAAAAATAAATAAATAAAAAGTCCATTCGGTCTCTGTCCCCTATTTTTGCAGATGTTTCAGTGCCATAGGGTTTATGCATTTAGAACCTATGGAATATGGAGTAAATTGCAGATCCCTGTAATCCGGAACTAACAGAATTTTGCTATAAATGAAATTAAGCTTTGTATATACCTGGAAATAGAGAGGGTAGAACAGGCGGCTGTGGCGGACTCTTACAAGTTATTGTTGCATTTGTTAATTTGAGTATTTGGCACTCCTGACCTGGAACACAATGCAAGAAATATGAGTATAAGCAATATCCATGCATCTCAGCCATAACAGATTTATCTTTAGCATCCGCAGCTCCTATACAGATCAATGAGTCTCCATGATAACAGACTATGAATATCCTTGTGTAGTCAGATCAGCAGTCATACTCTTTCCATCTGTCCCTCCATCTTGCATGGACTTGCGCAGTGAACTAGAGACCTATGAAGAGTTGACGGACTCTTGATAAATCTGTTGGACATCCTGGCCCCAGAATGGAAATCTATATCAGGTAGGAACTGGCATACGCTTTAATGAATCAGGCAGGCCGAGGCGTCCCCATTTTAGCCCACCCCAATTCCTGCCCTGTACCAACCACAATCTCAGAAGCCTGCACCTCAATATCATCCCTGTATGCCAGAAAACTGGAAGAAAACACAGACAATGATGGATTCCCCCTTATGTATCATGGCTGTTTTTTATGGCCCATTTTTCTCTGCTGTCAAAAATTTTTCCAGTTACATTCACACAACAGTGATTAATGGTCATGTGACGTCCGTTTTTATTTTTTTTTAATGAACATCATTTAGCAGGATTAAATTCAATGTTAGTGAATGGGGGCTATTCACATAATCGTTATGTTGACGGTTAAAATATAGGTCACATCCTATTTTTGGCCATTTTCACTGATCACTCCATACACTCAAATGTATGGATGATTTGTGAATCTGTTAAAGGGATTCTATCATTAAAATCACATTTTTTCTCAATCACATGTAGGAATAGCCTTAAGAAAGGCTATTCTTCTCCTACCTTTAGATGTCTTCTACGCACCGCCGTTCGGTAGAAATCCTGGTTTCTTCTGTATGTAAATGAGTTCTCTCGCAGCACTGAGGGCGGGCCCCAGCGCTCACACAACTCTGGGAGAGTCCACAATGCTGCGAGAGAAATCTCCAGCGCCGTCTCCATCTTCTTCAGGAACGGCCTCTCTGCGCGTCTTCTTCCGGAACTGGGTTCAAACTTCTAGGCCTCGGGTAGAACCGACTGCACATGCCCACAGGCCACAAGAAAATGGCCGCTTACACCAGCTTACTGTGTAAACAGCCATTTTTCTTGTGGCCATGGGCATGCGCACTCTGCTCTGCCCTAGACCTAGAAGTTTGAACCCAGCTCTGGAAGAAGCCGTTCCTGAAGAAGATGGAGACGGCGCTGTAGATTTCTTTCGTAGCACTGGGGACGCCCCCATTGCTGTTTGAGCGCTGGGACCCGCCCTCAGTGCTGCGAGAGAACTAATTTGCATACAGACGAAAACCGGGATTTCTACCGAACGGCGACGAAGAAAAGACATATAAAGGTAGGAGAAGAATGGCCTTTCTTAAGGCTATTCCTACGTGTTATCGAGAAAAAATGTGATTTTAATGATAGGATCCCTTTAACGTTTTTCACAGCCGTTTTTGCATCTCGGTCATATGAATGGTAGCCTCATGGTCTATCTTTGTCCATCAAAACCGACAGAGAGCCGTGAGAATAGACCCACTGATATGCATGGATTTTATAATGGCCATTTGACGTCTGTTGGAAAAATGGCTGTCACACGGCTGTTATTCACTACCAAGTGAATAAGTCCCGTCCATGGATTTGCATGGATAGACGAAGATGTTTTTACCTGAAAACTGTACCAAGCAGATCGGCTTGTATTGAATATACCCTGGAATAAGCACGATAGTCTAGTTATAATAAAGACACAATAGTCACTCACCTCCTATACGGACTCTAGCGGGAGCGTCTGTTTGATCAAAGTACCGGCCAGATATTGTGATTATTGTACCGCCTTCTATACTTCCAGTGGAGGGAAAAATCCCAGTAATCTCTAGAAAAGTAACAAGATGCAAGGCCTGAATATAATGGGATCGGTTTATCAGATGGATAAGGCCATGTTCACACCTAGCTTGTTCTATGTGTTTGGAAGACATATACAACTCTACAACATACATGTGAATATGCTTGTACTATATAACAAAATAACATATGCAGTTTCTGCTTTGTACCACCATTTTAGGCTAAGACCCCATGTAGCAGGCCGCAGCAAAAAAAAGCTTTTCCCACAGCAAGTCCATAAAGGTTTGCCATAGGGCCCAGTCTTAGCTAGTTATGCTCCGGTGTCCATCAAATTTGTTACCTGCATACGTCTGGTACATGGCAATTTTATTCAGGGAAGACACAAAATATGTGGTCACGTCTGGTAAACTCCTGGAACAGAAGAAAGCAGCCATAGTTATATTAGCACAGCATGCTACATCATTTAGTAAGGTGTGGGAGATTCTCATGAGGACAAAATGGCAGCAGCTATGTGAGGTATACATACAGGATGAATTTGCCCATAGCAACAGATAAGATTGCAGCTTTAATTTTCCAGAATGTGATTGGAAATACTCCATTTTACCTCAGCATTCATACATTCAGTTGCATGGCTGAATCTTTACCTGAGGGGAAGAAAAGGCCTCAGTAGCTATGACTCTGCTTAACCCCTTAATGCCTGAAAAATATGAAGGTAGCCTGCACGACGGTGATCAGTCAGGGCCCCCTTCCCCCTGCCCGAAAACCAACACCTTAGGGGGCCTCGGGCCTCAAAAAGTAAAATGTATTTTTAATTTTTGGCATATTAACTAATGAGGGGGCCCGGGCCCCCTAAGGTGTCGGGCCCTTTGGCAGCACTACCACTGCTACCGTATTAGTTACGCCACTGCCTCTAGGCCAGAAAACTGGAGTGAGCTATAATAAAGTTGTCAGACCAAAGCACAGACTCCTCAACCAATTCTCTATTCATTAAACAAATCTGCTAAACAGATATTCGGCCCTGGCTATAGGGTTGTGAGCTTGGAGACAAAACCTATTTCTAACCTTTTTGCAGCCTGGGCCCATTCATCGATGTAAACAGACGGCACACAAATACAATCCATGTACTATCTGTGACTACATCTCACAGACCTGTACACAGTGGCGTAACTACCGGGGAAGCAGCGGAGACAGCTGCCACAGGGCCCGGGACATTAGGGGGCCCGGCGACAGCCGCTACCAATGCATTTTTTTTTTCAATAGGCTGTTACCAGCTACTCCAGACGGTAATGGGCCCTATTTACTTACCGATCCTGGCAGGGGCCGGGATCGGTAAGTGACACCGAGGGCCCCGTAAACATCATTATTATACTTAGGGGTCTTTTCAGACCCCCGAGTATAATGATTGGCGGCCCGGGAGAGGTAAGCAAACATAACAAACAGTGTTACTTACCTCTCCACGCTCCGCAAAGGCTTCGGGGCCTACTTGTGTGACGTTTCAGACATCACATGGCCGGGGCCTGCGTCCTTATGCGTCGCAACGCAGGCCCACGTTCACATGACGTCCCTGATAGCTGACAGTGGGGAGCGCAGGGATAGGTAAGTAACAGTGTTTATGTTTGTATCCCCCTCTGTCTCCAATTATTATACTCTGGGGTCTGAAAAGACCCCAGAGTATAATAATTGTTAATAGGTGTCCACAATGGAGCATAATACTGGGTGATGGGGGCATAATACTGGGTGATGGGGCCACTATGGGGCATAATGCTGTGTGCAGGGGCAACTATGGGGCATAATAGTGAGCACAGGAATGTGTGTGTGGGGGGGAATAGTCGTGGTCTTCGGCATCGGTCGGGGGACCCCAAGTCAAAGGTTCGCCACAGGGCCCCGCCATTCCTAGTTACGCCACTAACTGTACATGCACATATCTGTGTGTATATAGTATAACAATAGCTCTATGTTTTTCCTAGTTGATCATATTGTTACTATTTTCTTTACATGTGTTATTGGACATGTATCTAGGTACTTACCTTCCATTACTGTCCACGATGAAACTGACATTCAGATGTCCTATAGAAAAACAAGCAATAAAATTAACATGGCACCTCATGGTAAGACATCATGTAACCTAAAATTTTCTTAGGACTTAAAGTGGATCTCCATCCTTGGAAATTATTTTTTTTCTAAATCTACCAATGCCTTTCCTAACTTACCTTCATAGTGGTCAGAGTTTCATTTTCAGACATAACATCCCAAATCCCCTGATCCACCTCCCATTTATTTCAATGTCAGGCAGTAGCTTCTAAAATAACTTGACCGGGATATTCCCATGTCATTAAGTCACTGAAATTGAATTAACATGTAACAAAACATCCCACCCAACGGAAAAAACAAACTGGACGCACACACCAAAGTACGATGGGATAAAGCGGCCACAACAGCCAATTTATTGATTAATTACACATATCATGAACAACAACACTTTATTAGAGGAAGGTCGAGCAGGGTCAGCATAGTAAAAAATGGGCAGTCCGTCCGCAATCTCCCAGCCGCAACGCGCCGACACGGGATAGGACAAAACCTGGTACTGCCTTGTACTCCATCTTAAACATTAATAACTTTATTATCGTGCTAAACAAAGACATGGCAGAGGTACCCTTCACCATGGGTCCCCCATATTGTACACCGGAACTCGGAATTACAGCATGCCCTGCCTGACCTTCCCACCGCCGGCTGTCGTGACAGAAATGACGGTTGACCTGAAAAAGAAAGAAAAAACAACAAGACACCAAAACAAGACCCCAGGGTACAAGAAAGAAAAAACGCCAAAGAGGGAGGGAGGGAGGGAAAGTTCCAGGTGAGGAGTGAACAAGGGGCTGGGAAGGGACAAACACTAAATAGCCCCCCTTATGGTAAACAAACCCACCCCTGACCGGCCACTAACCCCAAACAAACCCACTCCCGCCAAAATATTAACCCCTGTAGCAAAACCTATACCTGCATGACTTGCAAAATCCCTGTCATGCGGGCCTATGCTGAATGCTCCAGCTCCGGCCCTTCCTTGACCGGGATATTCCCATGTCATTAAGTCACTGAAATTGAATTAACATGTAACAAAACATCCCACCCAACGGAAAAAACAAACTGGACGCACACACCAAAGTACGATGGGATAAAGCGGCCACAACAGCCAATTTATTGATTAATTACACATATCATGAACAACAACACTTTATTAGAGGAAGGTCGAGCAGGGTCAGCATAGTAAAAAATGGGCAGTCCGTCCGCAATCTCCCAGCCGCAACGCGCCGACACGGGATAGGACAAAACCTGGTACTGCCTTGTACTCCATCTTAAACATTAATAACTTTATTATCGTGCTAAACAAAGACATGGCAGAGGTACCCTTCACCATGGGTCCCCCATATTGTACACCGGAACTCGGAATTACAGCATGCCCTGCCTGACCTTCCCACCGCCAACACTATCATGTGTGATCCCTTACACATGATAGTCCGCCCAAACGCGCAGAGCTTTTTCGACACCCTCCTGCAAGGCTAAGATCCAAATGTCATACCCCACATCATTGAGGTGAACCCCATCTCGACTCAAGTGGCCGCTGTGTGGAACTTCTAAATCCTTATGGCGAACAACTATACCCCCATTGCGAGCCACAAAGGCCGAAACAGAGGTGTTAACTTTTCGCCTGGCCTTATTCAATTTAACAACAGATCGCGCATGGCGCCAAGACAATCTTGCGACTATTTCGGACCACACTATCACGACACCCGGGTACATGGACCATATGCGAAGCAGATCATATTTAATATCTCTGATGAGCTCACGGGAGGAACGAACGCCAAGATCATTACCGCCCGTATGAATCACCAGGACGTTTGGGGGTCGATCCATCAGGGAATGAAAATGCAAAATAGGTAACAATGCTTGCCACAACATGCCCCTCCTACCTATCCATCTCACTACAGCTTGCGTACGGGGAAAACCCAGTTGCCTACCATTAGGCCTAACTGCGGCTCTGAGGGCTCCCCAATGCACATAAGAGTGCCCCACTATCCAGACCAGGCACGGGGCAGCATCTGAAAGAAAATGCAGTAAAAAGGAACAAGAGTAATACAACAGAAATAATAGGCAACCGAAATACTAAAAACAAACAAATCAATCTGCAGAAGCAGACGGGGGGCAGGTCTGCAGCAAATGAGGACGAATGTACAGGCGATAGCGTGTAGAAGCCCAACGGCCAATGCGCATGACCGCAGCTTCCGGCAATCCGCATCTGGCGGCCTCAGTGGCCGCTCCAATGCGAAAAGAATGAGTATTATATTGATCAGGCGACATGCCTAAACTGCTCAAGACTTTACGAAAAAGTGCAACAAATTGAAAGCGAGAAAGGGCTTTACCCGACTCGTGAATCAAAAAGGCCCCGCCGAAGGCGGGCCGCATGGACAAAAAACCTCTTAACCGAAGCAACTGGACAAGAAGAGGCACAAGGGACAGGGAACAAACGGACGATGACACCTCTACCCTCCTGATCCGTTTTGCTACGCGAGATCTGACAAGAGACGGCATCCCCGTCCACCGAAACGTGAGACCACAACAAACCATCATGAGCTAGGGTAGAAGAACTGACCAATTCACTAATACGAAATGCCCCAAAAAATGCTAAAGAAAACGCGACCCCAAACAACTGAGCTTCGTAAACATCCCTACATACAACCAACAGTTTTGAAAAAATGGCTTCCAGCAAATCAAAAGACACCGGGCGCCTCGCGTCCGGGGGGTGCGAGGAACGTCTGAAACCCACAAGAGCCCGTCGGACCAAGAAATGCTTGGTGGTATCGGGCAAGCCAAAAAATTTTAGCCAAAAAGAGAGCGCCGACAGGCTCCTGCAAGCGACAGACTTCGACCTACCCTGAGAAAAAGAAGAACCCAGCCATGAAAGTACTAATGAAACCGGGGCACCCGAGTAACAGTCATGCCCTACCGTACTGCAAACACACGACCACTCTTGCCAGATCCGGGAATAGGCATTCCACGTGGACGGACAAAGGGAGCGACCCACCAAGGTCAGGGCTGTCCGAACGCCAGATCCCAGAGGTGACCCGGGCAAGGGATTCCATGAAGTTCTGCCTCCGGTGCCAAGGCCCGAAAACGATCCCACTGAAAGCGAGAAAGAGCGTCAGCGATAGAATTAGTCACCCCTGGAACATGACGAGCGGACAGCCAAACATTAAAAGATAAACAAGTAAGGACCAAGTGACGAACAAGACGAATGACAGGAGGAGAAGAAGCAGTTAAATGGTTCAACACATTCACCACGGAGAGATTGTCGCACCAAAAACGAACACGCCTATTGCAAAACAATGGACCCCAAACTTCTACTGCAGCGACAATAGGAAAGAGTTCGAGTAATGTGAGGTTACGGGTAAAACCGGCCTGTTTCCAAGAAATGGGCCACTCGTCAGCAAACCATTGACCCTGAAAATAAGCTCCAAAGCCAAGACTGCCAGAGGCGTCGGTATGTAAAGAAAGGTCAACATTGTCACACCAGTCTTCTTGCCACACTGACTTGCCATTGAACTGAGCGAGAAAGGAAGACCAAACCCGCAAATCAGACCGGTGTTCGGCCGTAATCCTCACGAAATGGGCAGGGCTAGAAATTCCCGCCGTCGCTTGCGCCAAGCGCCGACAAAATATTCTCCCCATAGGGATGATGCGACATGCGAAATTAAGCTTACCGAGGACAGACTGCAATTGGCGCAACCGAACTTTCCTGTAAGCTACCAACTGATCCACCTCCTTGCGTAACACCTCAACCTTATCCATAGGCAATCTACATTCCATAGCAATGGAATCGATCTCTATGCCCAGGAATTTAAGGTTGGTGGTCGGTCCCTCCGTCTTTTCAGGAGACAGAGGTATGCCAAAACGGCGGGCTACGTGCTGTAATGTAGAAAGAAGGACCGAGCACACCTGAGAACCTGCCGGACCAATACACAAAAAATCGTCTAGGTAATGTAAAACAGAGTGTAACTTGGACTCCTCTCTGACGACCCACTCAACAAATGTGGCAAAACGCTCAAAATAAGAACACGATATTGCGCAACCCATCGGGAGGCACCTATCTACATAGTAAGAGCCCTCCCAATGGAAACCCAGTAAAAATAAACTGTCAGGGTGAATAGGAAGGAGGCGAAATGCAGATTCCAACGTCCGCTTTGGCCATAAGGGCCCCAGGACCGCAGCGTCTCACCCAATCCACCGCCCTGTCAAATGACACATATGACACAGAGCACAACTCCTCGTCAATACCGTCATTAACGGACAATCCCTTAGGGAACGACAGGTGGTGGATCAGGCGAAATCTATTCGCCTCCTTCTTGGGAACGACACCTAAAGGCGAAATATGAAGATTCCGGAAAGGAGGAACAGCAAAGGGCCCTGCAATCCGACCAAGTGACAGCTCTTTATCTAGCTTCTCAGACACCACTTCAGGACGCATGCGAGCCGACTTCAGATTACGATAACATGGTACAGAAAACGGAACCTCAGAGGGGATGACAAAACCGTCCCTAAACCCGTCCAACAAAAACTGAGCCGTGCATCGATCAGGATAACTATTTAGATAGGGAAGCATCGGGTCTAGCTGAACCGGTGTCATCCCTTTTCGTAACGGCATCAGACTGCTTTGCTCTAAGTTTTTTAAAACAGTGTGACCCTGCATGCGATCCCCCACAATGAGAGCATTCGTGTTTAAAGCGGCAGGTGCTGCCGAACCGGCACTGACCTTCATTGAATTGCCAACAATAACCGGGACGTTGCACAGCGGAGGACGCCTGTCCCGAAGAAGGCACCCCTGCACCGGATCGAAATGGCTGAGGCGGTAACCTGGCAGCCACCATGAGACTCATCCACAAATTAATGTCTTTGTGATCCCACCGGATTGAAGGCCGGACCGCCTTCCTCTGACGAAACTGCTCGTCATATCGAATCCATGCGGTCCCGCCATAAACCCGGTAGGCCTCACCTATAGATTCCTCATAGCAGAATAAAGCCGAACAGTGCTGAGGGGCCTTCTCACCTATGATACTGGCCAATATGTGAAATGCCTGTAACCAATTTGCGAAAGTACGCGGTATCAAGCGATACCGGCGTCTTTCTTCCTCCTCTTTCTTGGACTCAGTGAGTTTGACTCTGTCTAAATTGAACTTCTCAAGAGGCAAAAGAGAAAATATCTCCACATATTCATCCTTCCATATCCTCTCTCTAACCTCCAGCTTAACATGCGCCCCTAAGGGGCCACTGAAACAAAGGTAGATCTCGCCCTTCGCTGCATCATCTAATCTGACCGGATCAACCGCCACCTCACCCTGCGACGTCCCCGCCGTCTCAGCGCCAGCAACAATCGGCACAAGAGGCGAAGGTGCAGGAACAGCCGCAGGAGGAGGGGCCGGGGCCGGAGTAACCCAAGCAGAAGCAGGAGATGGAGAACTAACTGTTGGTACATAACTATCAATAAACTGCCTCACACTAGCAAATAGGGTAGACAAAGGGTCCGGGGAGGGGGAATAATTAGCTGAAGGGCAAGAAGGGTTCAGGGAGGGGAGAAGCCCTGACCGCAAAGAAAGAAGGGGGTGGTGTGACTCACCAGGCTGGCTCCGGTGGAGCGCCGAGGCAGCCGCAGCTCCGGATTCGTCTGGAACGTGGCCCAAATCCCGGTAGTCGACCTCATCATCAGAGGAGGAAGGAGGAGACCTGGTGTGATGATGGTGGGAGGCACGGCGGCCGCCGCGGACAGGTCTGTGAAGATCTGGCTCCTGGAGCGTGGCCGTAGTGGACCGCTGTGGGTGACGATGCTGAAGCTCAGATGCCGGATCCTGATGGGCAGCAGGCAGTGTAGAGGAGCGCTGGTCAGCTGGCACTGGGGACAATGCAGGCCGAGACTCCGCCCCCCGTGGGCGAGCCGCTGCACGAGATTTCTTTGCAGCCCTTCTCTTAATCCTTTGGCTTGGGCCTGCAGAGGGTCGGGATGTGGAGGGAGAGCGCTCTGGAAGGCGGAGCTCGCGATCCTGAGGCTCCGCCTCCGTAGCCATGGCGTCAGATCGGCGTCTTCCGGTGGGCGGGGCCAGAATTGCAGAAGGCCCGGCTGCATCGCGAGATCCCGACGCAGCCGCTGACGTCACCACGCCGGGAGTAGGAGGGGCTGAAGCAGCTAGGCCGGAGACCACCGCGGAGGTAGGGGAGCCATGGCGCCGTGCGGATGGATTCCGCCGGCTCCGCACTGTCTCACCTCGGGAGGTCTGCGCATCGGAGACAGCTGCAGGAGGCGGCGGGTCCCTTGAGGGGCTCCGGGCACGGCGCCGACGCTTCGGAGAGGCAGATGGGCTGAGGCGCTGCGGCGGTCGTGACGGCCTGGCGGGTCTGGATGAAGCAGCCGGAGGGGGCACCGCTGGAGGGGACGAGACATCAGGAGGTGAATCAGGCAAGGCCGCTATCAAAGTGCTGCGCAGCCAAGCCGCTCCATGAAGGGCAGAGAGACGCCGGATGGAGTCCTGCAGGATTTGTTCGTCCGACATGACAGCGCTGGGGAAAGTTCCAGGTGAGGAGTGAACAAGGGGCTGGGAAGGGACAAACACTAAATAGCCCCCCTTATGGTAAACAAACCCACCCCTGACCGGCCACTAACCCCAAACAAACCCACTCCCGCCAAAATATTAACCCCTGTAGCAAAACCTATACCTGCATGACTTGCAAAATCCCTGTCATGCGGGCCTATGCTGAATGCTCCAGCTCCGGCCCTTCCTTTCCCTCATGTTCTTCAGAGGATTCCGCCTGAAAACTCTGAATAAAATGAATGGGAGGCAAAAAATACACCTGACGGAATTTCCTGATGGAATTGCGCTGTGGAATTTGTCCCTGCCCAATAAAGGCAAAACGCAGTGGCACGCTTCTCCAAATTCCACAACAGAATCTGCTTCGGTTTGTGACATGCAGAAAAATCTGCTTCAAATTTCTACGTGTGAACAATCACTATGATAAAGTCTAAGGCTAAGGCCATACAGGCTGTAAATGCAGCGCTAAAGCGCTGCGGAAAGAACCTCTGTGTGAACGCACTGCGTTTCTTTCCGCAGCGCTGTGAACAGAAAGTTTGCGGAGTTTTCCTCTTTGGACTTTCTGTTACAATTATATCTATGGGAAAGCCGTCGGCATTTACGTAGATATAATTGACATGCTGCGATTTGCAGCGATTTGTCCCCAGTTTCATGTCCCCCCATCTCTGCCCCCAAATTCATGTCCCCCATCTCTGCCCCCAGATTCATGTCCCCCAATGTCTGCCCCCAGATTCATGTCCCCCATCATTGCCCCCAGATTGATGTCCCCCCATCTCTGCCCCCAGATTCATGTCCCCCATCTCTGCCCCCAGATTGATGTCCCCCATCTCTGCCCCCAGATTCATGTCCCCACATCTCTGCCCCCAGATTCATGTCCCCCCAATCTCTGCCCCCAGATTCATGTCCCCCCATCTCTGCCCCCAGATTCATGTCCCCTCATCTCTGCCCCCAGATTCATGTCCCCCCCATCTCTACCCCCAGATTCATGTCCCCCAATCTCTGCCCCCAGATTCATGTCCCTGCATCTTTGCCCCCAGATTCATGTCCCACAATCTCTGCCCCCAGATTCATATCCCCCCATCTCTGCCCCAGATTGATGTCCCCCATCTCTGCCCCCAGATTCATGTCCCCCCATCTCTGCCCCCAGATTCATGTCCCCTCATCTCTGCCCCAGATTCATGTTCCCCCCATCTCTGCCCCCAGATTCATGTCCCCCATCTCTGACCCCAGATTCATGTCCCCCATTTCTTCCCCCAGAATCATGTCCCCCATCTCTGCCCCCAGATTCATGTCCCCTCATCTCTGCCCCAGATTCATGTTCCCCCCATCTCTGCCCCCAGATTCATGTCCCCCATCTCTGACCCCAGATTCATGTCCCCCATTTCTTCCCCCAGAATCATGTCCCCCATCTCTGCCCCCAGATTCATGTCCCCCCACCTCTGCCCCCAGATTCATGTCCCCCCGTCTCTGCCCCCAGATTCATGTCCCCACATCTCTGCCCCCAGATTCATGTCCCCCCAATCTCTGCCCCCAGATTTATGTCCCCCCAATCTCTGCCCCCAGATTTATGTCCCCCCATCTCTGCCCCCAGATTCATGTTCCCTCATCTCTGCCCCCAGATTCATGTCCCCCCATCTCTGCCCCCAGATTCATGTCCCCCAATCTCTGCCCCCAGATTCATGTCCCTGCATCTTTGCCCCCAGATTCATGTCCCACAATCTCTGCCCCCAGATTCATGTCCCACATCTCTGCCCACAGTTTCATGTCCCCCCATCTCTGTCCCCAAATTCATGTCCCCCCATCTCTGCCCCCAGATTCATGTCCCACCATCTCTGCCCCCAGATTCATGTCCCCCCATCTCTGCCCCCAAATTCATGTCCCCCCATCTCTGCCCCCAGATTCATGTCCCCCCATCTCTGCCCCCAGATTCATGTCCCCCCATCTCTGCCCCCAAATTCATGTCCCCCCATCTCTGCCCCCAGATTCATGTCCCACCATCTCTGCCCTCAGATTCATGTCCCCCCATCTCTGCCCTCAAATTCATGTCCCCCCATCTATGCCCCCAGATTCATGTCCCCCCACCTCTGCACAGTTTCATGCCGTCCTCCGGACGCAGATCTGAGTTGAAATTGGGACATAAATCCCGCCAACCAGGATCGCGGGACAGGACACCGAAATCGTGAATGTCCCGCAGAAATCGGGACGATTGGGAGGTATGGGTAGAGCCTTGTGCAGAGTTTGTACTTACCACTATATGGTCACCGGATAGAGATATTATCGGTATACCTGAGTTGGGGGCCCACTTGGTCGTGTTTGCCACCCACATGCTGAACCCCTAGTTACACACATATGTGTGTACACACAGTATGTGGGATGATTCACATACTAAAGGCTGCAGTAACCAGGCAGATCCACAGGGTAATAGTGCGGTCCTGCATTTATTTTTGGACTGATAAACAAACTGATTCTGCGATCAGACCACACAGGAATCTACATGAGAATATCCATCTTACCGACATATGTCCCTGTATTGTAGCAGATCATGTAGCCTGTGCCACTGTTTGTATTCTCCAGCTGCAACCCGTACCTAAGAATGGAGATTAGATTATTACACTACAGTCTGTAATATATAAGATGAAGGTTCAATATGATTACATGTGTGTAGCTAGCGCCACCTAGTGTATTAAATTAGTAGAAGTGTTATAGTGACTGTCAATATGCACAAATAAATTTTAAAAAAAATTCTAATTTTTCCTGTAAATCTTATAAAGCAATTGTATTCTTACAAGATATTTTGTTCCACATGACTTACAGAGTATCAGAATTTGGTACAAGCAGGTCACACGGCATTCCCCCGGCATAAACCCTGTGAAATGTGACAAAATCAGAACTAAAAAATCCATTTCATGTAAATATTAATAGAGCCGAAACAGTGTTAGGCGTTTCATGACGCTATAGATCTACATATTGATGACCGATGAACGTGATGTCACACGGCCTTTGATGTGAAAGGGATGAGCGAGGAATACTCAACTTATCTGCTTCAAATAAATGATACTGGGGGTCCCCAATTGTTGGATCCCCCATTGATTTTAAATTAATGACCAATCCTCATCACTTTATAAGTCCCTGAAAACCACTTTAGGCCGGGGTCTCACATGCGGAAACGCAGAGCAAAGTGGATGGGATTTTACCGAATCCCATGCCCACTTTTGCGGTAACAGCCATGTTGCGGACACGCTGTGATTTCTAAAACCGGTGGAGTTTTGGAAATCGCAGAATGTCAATTATACCTATGGAAACACTGGCGGTTTCTCCATAGGTATAATAGAAAGAGAAAGTTTGCAGAGGAAATCTGCGGGAAGAACACTGATGCTTTGCTGCCACGTTTTTTCCCGCAGAGCTTTATTGCTGCGGGACGCCATGTGGGGCCTTAGGGCCCGTTCCCACGGAGTAACGCGCCGCTCATTTAGACACTTGAACACGTGTCAGAGCGAGGAGCTTCAAAAAAGATCCCATTGACTTCAATGGGTGCCGACTTATGCGCGCTACACATTGAAATCAATGGGTTATAAAGCCTCCCATTGATTTCAATGTGTAGCGTGCATAAGCCGGCACCCACTGAAGTCAATGTGATCTGTTTTGAAGCGCCTCGCTCTGACACGTGTTTACGTGTCTAAATGAGCTACGCGTTACTCCGTGGGAAAGGGGTCCTTAGCCTTAAAGAGGACCTTTTACCATATCCACAAACTCCAACTCTTTACATCCTTTAATAGGTGATGTTCCACAGGCTAGGTCTTCAGTATCAAATCGGTCCAAATCCGATTAGTCTGATAGGTCTGATGCAAGTGAATAGGAGCAGAGTTGCAGATCTAGGCACCACCACTACACTCGCTCCCATGCACTTGCATATGGCCACATCAGCTGATCAGTTCTGGTGTCAGACCAATCTGATACTGAAGACTTATTCTATGGTGACCCTAAGAATTTTTTTTTAGCTTTGGATATTTGTTAAGGTGTTATAACAAAAAACAATATAAATTTGCAATTATAACAAATAAAAGGTAACATGTAATTTTGGCCATGACTTTTCAAAGGCAGGAAGTAAAAAACAAAAAAACAAAAAACTGCTGTGAAGGGAAGTCATCACATTATTTACAGTATATACTGTATGTATGGAAAGGGATTTAAAACATTTTTGTAGTATACTTAACAAGGGAATTTTGGAAATGTCTATTATAAAGCTGCCTCTGAAATTTTCCTTTAATGATGTAATTGAGCATTACTGAGGAAAATCCTTATTCAGCACTCACGTCCGGTACACACTGAATACGGATGACTGTTACATTCAGAGGCAGTTAGGCTGTCAGCAATTAGATCTAGCAGTCAATGCATAAGACTGGGGGGGACTGCGAAGGACGCAGATCTGAGTTGAATACATACGCGACTAATGCAAGGAGCTGTCACAGCTCAGCTCTTTGCTTTGCCGCGGCACTCCGGCTAGTGGATGTGTAAGCGCGATGTGATGATGTCACATCGCGCCTACAACTCTGTTAGTGAAACTGCGGAGAGAGCGGCGGGGGAGTGTTGGAAGGGTGACTATCAGTGTATTTTTGTGTTAAACATTGAGGTGGAACATAATGAAGGGGGTCCATGAAACTGGGGGCAGATGAAGGGAGGGGGAGAGAACGGCATGAAACTGTGCAGAGATGGAGACATGAATTCTGGGGGAAAAGATGGGGGGACATGAATCTGGGGGCAGAGATGGGGGGACATGAATCTGGGGGCAGAGATGGGGGACATGAATCTGGGAGCAGAGATGGGGGACATGAATCTGGGACCAGAGATGGGGACATGAATCTGGGAGCAGAGATGGGGGGACATGAATCTGGGGGCAGAGATGGGGGACATGAATCTGGGAGCAGAGATGGGGACATGAATCTGGGAGCAGAGATGGGGGGACATGAATCTGGGGGCAGAGATGGGGGACATGAATCTGGGAGCAGAGATGGGGGGACATGAATCTGGGGGCAGAGATGGGGGACATGAATCTGGGAGCAGAGATGGAGGGACATGAATCTGGGAGCAGAGATGGAGGGACATGAATCTGGGGGCAGAGATGGGGGGACATGAATCTGGGAGCAGAGATGGGGGGACATGAATCTGGGGGCAGAGATGGGGGGACATGAATCTGGGAGCAGAGATGGAGGGACATGAATCTGGGGGCAGAGATGGAGGGACATGAATCTGGGGGCAGAGATGGGGGGACATGAATCTGGGAGCAGAGATGGGGGGACATGAATCTGGGGGCAGAGATGGGGGGACATGAATCTGGGAGCAGAGATGGAGGGACATGAATCTGGGGGCAGAGATGGGGGGACATGAATCTGGGAGCAGAGATGGGGGGACATGAATCTGGGGGCAGAGATGGGGGGACATGAATCTGGGAGCAGAGATGGAGGGACATGAATCTGGGGGCAGAGATGGGGGACATGAATCTGGGAGCAGAGATGGAGGGACATGAATCTGGGAGCAGAGATGGAGGGACATGAATCTGGGAGCAGAGATGGAGGGACATGAAACTGGGGGCAGAAATGGATGGGACATGAAACTGGCGCAGAGATGGGGGACATGAATATGCAGGCAGAGATGGGGGACATGAAACTGGGGACAGAGATGAGGGGACATGAAACTGGGGGAGAGATGGAGGGGGGACATATAATTTACGGGTGACTGTAGGAGGATTATACTGTGTGCGGGCACATGAAAAATGAATGAGAATGGGTGGAGTCAACATAAAAGTGGGTGGAGGTAAATTTGCCACGGCGTGCATAGCGTGCCACACACTTTGTCGCTCTTTCAGTTCTTCAAAAGTTGGGAGGTATAGATTTTGCACTGGGGCCAGAAGCTTTGAGTTATCTCTCTGGGCTCTAACATAACAGCTGAACACGCTTTCCTTGGCAACACTTGGCAGTTACAGCATCACTAAGGAGAACATCAGAGGCAAAGTTTAAAGTTTGCAAGAGCCCTAAAAATCTGTGATACAAATATGTTTCCCCTTTCACTATGAGTTTAAAAATGTGAAATGACACTTTCCCCTGCTCCACCCTATACTGTCAGTGCTGTTGTCAGACTCCTGTAATTGTACATTCATTTAGCAAACCTGAACATTCCATAAATGACTTGCCTGAGAATCCGAGCGTTATTTCTATTAGACGCCAGATAAGTGTCACTGCCATAGGCATCAGTGTAGATTTTGCCTTTGATTGTTATCAGAGAACCTGAAAAATGAAAGAAAGAAGATGCAGTCATGTAATGGACTTGGACCATCCCAAATACAATATTTGTTTTCAGCCTGAAGCTAAAATTCTGATAACAGGGGTTGCAAAGTTTTAAAGGCGCAAATTTTACCATTTATGACGCTCAGGTCTTAAGGGGGGTTCTGTTGCACTTGTCTGTCATAGAATGAGACTAATAGACTTTAATAGTAATAGAATGACTGATGCAGACGGATCTTCTTCATATTCATCTATTCCTTTGCCTCTAATGTAAAAAACATGATGGCGCTTTCTTCGAAGCTCTCTTCTATCATGAGGTGGTGCAGGTACGTCCTGCTTCTGTCATGTGTTTTACACTATACTGAGTTCACATCTGTGTCACAGTTTCTGTTAGGACTAGGGTTGAGCCGATCTTGACTTTTTAGGATCGATTTTAAAATCCGATTTCCAATCATTTTTCATTCAAACCCGATCTTGATCCCAATGCAAGTCAATGGGATTTTTTTTACTAATCGGAGATCGGATTTTAAAAACAATCCTATTCACTATACAGCATGGAATCTAACAAGTGAATGCTTTAATTGTTAGAATACATGCTGTGTAGTGATTTTTTTTAATCACTAAGTAGTCAGAGGATTTTTTTATTAATCCTCTGGCTACTTAGCCCCCCCTGGTGTCCACTTACCTGCAGAGATGGCTGGTCCGCTGCCCGGTGTTCTCGGTCTTCTTCACCTCGCTGCCCCCTGCCTCCCAGGTTAGGAGAGTGTGGGCGAGTTAGGAGAGTGTGGGTGGGTACTGGGAGGGGAGACGTCACGTCTCCCCACCCTGTACCCGCCCACACTCTCCTAAGCCACAAGCCCCGCCTTCTTCCTAGCTCTTTAACACTAACCTGGGAGGCGGGGGCAGCGAGGCGAAGAAGAAGAATGAGAACACCGGGCACCGGACCAGCCATCTCTGCAGGTAAGTAGCTACTAGAGATGTTAGCTAGTCTCCCATTAGAATGAATGGACGCAGCTGGCACACAGGGGGTTAAGGCTGTGTGCCAGCAGCTTCCATTCATTCCTATGAAACCGCAGCGGAGCCTTCACACTGAGCGTATACTCAGTGTGAAGGCTAACATTGTTAGCATTTCCCACAATGCTTGGCCAGTAGCAAAGCATTATGGAAAATAATCACCGATCTCGATCCCACCTAAAAAGATCGTGTTCAGAATTCCGATCACCGATCGGAATCCGATCTTTTCCGAACACGATCACTCAACCATAGTTAGGACCTACAAGCCTGACTTTTTTGTCTGGTGATTTCACTTAAAATGAACAGACATTTGAGGAACGCCAAATTGATGATGGTGTCCATTATTTTAGCAATCCATTTGTCTATTCTTCTGGTCCTCCGATGGGCCAGAAGAACAGACACCTGATAGCATTCTCTGTCTGCATCAGTAAGGCTAGATGCACATCACCAAGGTGCAAAACAGCCATGACAAAGCACCCGTTTTCACAGATTCCACATACATTTCAATGTATGGAGTGGTCTGGGAAAATGGCCGAAAACAGGACATGATGGACTGTCAAAATAAGTCATGAGAATAGCCCCCATTCACTGACAGTGAAATTTATGCTGACATCTGTGTCATACAGCCAGTTTTCACTGTCATGTGATTTTAGCTTTACTCTATCGCCGTTAAAGTATGTTGTCTCATTCTACGACTGATGAGAGTAATGGACTATAATCAGAGCAGTGTGAACCTTCCCTTCAAGAAAGCAATTTTCAAGACGTATTTGTTGTTGATTTGTCAAAAATCAGGAGTGACTCCACCAATGACCGTATTTTTCGGACTATAAGACGCACTTAGGTTTTAGAGGAGGAAAATAGGGGAAAAAAATTTGAACAAAATGGTAAAATAATTAATATAGTTTATATTTAATTATATTTATTATATATTTAATAGTTTTGCAATAGCTGCAAGGCCACATTGACAGGTGACCCTACAGACCCTACAGAGTGTTTTTTTGCGGGGCCAGATGTACTTTGTAGTTCTACCATTTTGGGGAATGTCTATTGCTTAGATCACCTTTCATTTAAATCAGAGGCAAAATGGTGAAAAAAACCCGGCAGGTTTAGCACTTTTGATTTTGACGTTCACTGTACAGGAAATATATTAGTAGACCGGGTATTTTCGGACACAGGGATTCCTAATGTGTTTGTGTTTTACAGTAATTTTCTAATTTTATATGTATTCTAGGGAAAGGGGGTGATTTAGAACTTTTCTATATTTTATTTAAAGCTTTTTTAACTATTTTATTATTCCCCCCCCCCCCCCCCCCCCCCCCCCTTAGGGGGCTTGAACCTGCAATCATTTGATTGCAAGTCCCATAGACGGCAATACAAGTGTACAGATTTGGGGGGAAAAAGTGCGTCTTATAGTCCGAAAAATATGGTATATAAAAAATTCTAACTCTTGACCATCTGTAACGAATAATAATAAAGCCATAAATACCTGGAGTCCCAGAGACCGGTCCTATACTGGTAATGGATGGGGTGTGGTACTTATAGGCCCGAAACTAGATCATATAAAGACACATTTATGTATGCAAAATAGGTCAAAATAAATCTGCCATTCAACACTTAAACTGTGACGATGTTAAAGGATTATTTTCATCTTGGCAAATTCCTACTGAAGCCGGAATCACTGTCCGCAAATCCAGACAACAAGGGTAGTGCTTACACCAACAGTGTCCCATCCTGTTTCAATAACTCCCATAGAGGTGAATAGGAGCCATGGACAAGACATGGCACTGAGCTAAGGTACAATATTTCCATACCTCTACAATTGCAAAAACAGTGTAACTAAATATCAGTGGCGTAACTAGGAATGACGTTTCAGACCCCCGAGTATAATGATTGGAGGCCCGGGAGAGGTAAGCGAACATAACAAACAGTGTTACTTACCTCTCCACGCTCTGCAAAGGCTTCAGGGCCTACTTGTATGACGTCTAAGATGTCACATGACCGGGGCCTGCATCGTTATGCGTCGCGACGCAGGCCCCCAGTCACATGATGTCCCTGACGTCATTGAAGATAACCGGGAGTGGGGAGCACAGGGATAGGTAAGTAACAGTGTTTATGTTTGTATCCCCCTCTCTGTCTCCGATTATTATACTCTTATACTCTTTTCAGACCCCAGAGTATAATAATTGTTAATGGGTGTCCACAATGGAGCATAATACTGGGTGATGGGGCCACTATGGGGCATAATACTGGGTGATGGGGCCACTATGGAGCATAATACTGGGTGATGGGGCCACTATCGGGCATAATACTGGGTGACGGGGCCACTATGGGGCATAATGCTGTGTGCAGGGGCAACTATGGGGCATAATACTGGGTGATGGGGCCACTATGGGGCATAATACTGAGTGAAGGGGCCACTATGGGGTATAATACTATGTGCAGGGGAAACTATGGGGTATAATACTGTGTGCAGGGGCAACTATGGTGTATAATACTGGGTGATGGGGCCACTATGGGGCATAATACTGAGTGAAAGTGCCACTATGGGGTATAATGCTATGTTCAGGGGCAACTATGGGGTATAATACTGGGTGAAGGGGCCACTATGAGGTATAATGCTGTGTGCAGGGGCAACTATGGGGCATAATAGTGTGCGCAGAAATGCGGGGGGTTGGTCGGGGTCTTCGGAGTCGGTCAGGGGAGGGCCCTTGTCAAAGGTTCGCCACGGGGCCCTGCCATTCCTAGTTACGCCACTAGAGGTGCTGGGTCATCTAAATGTATCAGCCCCAGTTATATGGAAAATCAGGCAAAAAAAAGTATTGTGGGGCACAATGTAAAAGAAAAAAAAATAAAAACAAAAATAAAAAGATAAATATAAAAAAGTATAATAATTTTAAAAAGAACAACATAAATGCCAATACCACATCTACATCACGGGTTCTACCTCTGTCTCCAGCGACACAACACTAGCTCTATCACCAGGAGGGAAAACTATTTCTTAATGTTATTTTAGTAGCACTGTTTACAATAAAATTAAAAAAAAAACCTAAAACTTTTATTGATTTTATTGAAATAAATTAAATAAAAAAAAATGTTATAGCCCTCAAAACCACATGTAGGAATGAGCCCGAAAATGTTTCTGATTTTGAGATGGTTAAATAGACTCAATGTTGGAAGCAAAATTATTAACAAATTGCATTTACATACCTGGAAGGTAAACTTGTAGTTCAGAGTAACACCATCAACACTCAATATCATCTTGTAATTACCTTCCGGCATAGGTCTGCAACACAAGAAATTAGGTTTTATTTTTATTTTTTCAATCAATGGCCTCTACCAAGAAGATTAAAGAAGATCTATCATGCCGCCATTTTTCTAAAATAATAAAAGCTGATAGTTTTGATGCCTTATATATGCTGTTAAGCTCTCTACTGTCATGTGGATGGCGTCTTGCAGAAGCAGGCAAGGTGGAGCTCCAATCATAGATGGACAGTGTCATAGCTCAGAACCACACCCACTTGCCTATTCCTATTTGACAACACTTACCTAACAGCACTAACTACTTGAGAACAGTATGGGCTAGAGAAAAAAATACATCTGTGCCAGAAACAGTGGTGTAGTTCCTATTGAAGGATTTACAGGGGTTGTCCAGGATATATTGCCTGGGGCCACTGACATTAATAATAATAACAATAATAATAATAATAATAATAATAATGTTGGTCCTTAGCTGTGATATTCAGTATTTAGTTATTGGAGCACCATTTCTTTCTATCATTGTTGTCAGTGAGGAAACATTTATGATAAAGCAGTCGGTGTCAGAGCCTGTCCCTGTCCCTATTGCGGCACCTTACCGCTCTTTACCTGCACTTATTGCAAAGCACAGGTTTCAGTCCAAAAAATGGGAAGCCGCAACTGAATGCATCCAGTCGCGCAATCCTCTCCGGATTAGGCCCAACTGAATGGGCCTAGTCCAGAGGAGGGAGTGTCTTCAGGTCGAATTACGAGTCAAAGCGGCCTGAAGAATTAGCACCTTGCTTCTTTTTTCGGGAGCCAGAACAAAACTCCTGAGCGGCTCCCATTGATTTCAATGGGAGCCATCCTTTTGGTCAGGATTTTGAGGTGGATACCGCCTCAATCCTCTGCGTGAACTTACTCTTATAGTTTAAGAGGTGGCGTACCTGGTGGTGCAGGTGATCTGTGTATCACTGTAATCTTGTTCTACATCACATGGGATTGAGAGGGTTGAGGAAACCATCTGGACGCTGTTCCCCACATAGTTACTTCCATCTCCATAATTGGATTGCTTAGTGCTTGCAAAACCTAAAAGAGTGGAGGAAGATAATCAGAGAGGCGACCCTACAAATCTCAATATATGTCTCAAAAATCTCAATAACCAGGGATTTCGTGGGACAAGTTGTATTTTTAATGTCACCGTTTTGGGGTACAGTATAATGTAGTAAAAAAATTATTAATCTTTTGATAGGCGAAAAAAACACCTTTTTTATTAACATTTATAATTTCTGGGGTTTCGTTTTACAGCGCTCTCTGTGTGGTGCTGGGAACAGGTGGATAACATTATGGCAATACCAAATACTTTTACTACTTTTGAAACATAGTCTAAGTATTGCAGAGTTAATGGCTGGCAGAGTACATGCAAGGTCAGAGGACAGGTAAATAGTCAGGGCAAGCAGAGTTTGCGCAGAGTGAGAAAGCTGGCAGGAGGTCAGGAAAGTGTCAAGTTTGTCAGAACATAGTCAATGCTGTCAACCTGGAACAGACTGGGGTCAACAACAGGTAGTCAGAAGATAATGGCAGCAGAGAGGGAAAATGTCAGGGAACACGCCAAGGTCAAACACAGTCAATCATAAACACACCTTTGTAGGAATACTAGCAGGCCGGGAACCTAATTGGCAGGGTTTGGCTACAGAAGGATTTCTGGTAGGCAACTTTTCGATCACCGATAGACCTTTTTCAAGCCAAATCAGATGATATGCAGGCAGATCAGAGCATGGCACCAAAGTGTCATCATGTGTATTCTGCAAACTCTTATCTGGTTCATCTGCAAAGTTGTTACTATCGGCTTTTGCTCAGCACTTGGCTGTTGCTTCATTTACGGCTTGAGCCTGAGGCCCCACGTTGTGAACATGCTACAGCCCAAAAAAAATGCTGCATTTTACAGTACCTGCAAAGTGGAAGGGATTCTGGCTAATCCCATCCACACATCGAGGAAAAAATCTGCAGCGGAAAAGTGTTTTTTTCTGAATTTATTTTATATTTTACTGCATTTCACTATATGGGGCCCTAACCTAAGACTAAAGCCCCATGTTGCAGAAACGTAGCGTTTTTTTTTGTTGCAGATTTAACTGCATTCTTTTGAGCCAAAAGTCAGGGGGCATTCACATGGAGTAACGTGGCGTTGATTCTGACACGATAACTCGCGTACGAATCAGCGCTGCAAAACAGAATGCTATTGATTTTAACCCATTGATTTCAATGTGTTACGCACGTTAAACGGAACCCATTTAAGTCAATGGCATTCTGTTTTGCAGCGCTGATTCGTACGTGAGTTATCATGTCAGAATCAACGCCGCGTTACTCCGTGTGAATGCCCCCTTAGGGAGTGACTTCAAAAGGAATGGAAAACATACAGGACGCTCTGAGACGTTAAATACACTTTGGTTAAATACACTTTGGAAAAAAAAAAAAAAACGCAGCAAAATCTGCAACAAAAACGCTGAGTTTCTGCAACACGGGGCCTTAACCTAAGTTTTCTTGATATGGTTAGTATAATTAGTAGAGTATAGATTGTACCCACCTCGACCTCGGATTGTAATTCTTGTTGCTCCATTCACACTACCATAAGTTGGACTAACACTGTTGACGGAGACTTGACCATCTGCAAAGAAAAAAGTTGAAAAGTGAGACCAACTTGTCTTACCTTTTTTTTTTATCGTTCTGTCTGACCTAGAGAGAAATCAAGTTTTTACGTTTTCACTTTTTTTAGCAGTTTTATGCAATTATTTGTGCTGGAATTTAGTTGTAAAGTGTAATAACAATGGTCAGGGAATTTTTGTTCTTTTTCATAGTCAGCAAGGGTGCAATGGAATTTTTGTATAGTATGTCATTTAAGGGGCCTAGAGAAAATATATATGGCATATGTAATAGTATCATATAGATGTGTCCTCATTAACTTAGGTCAAATTTGGTTAAAGAGCACATTTTTCTTATGAAAAAAATTTCAATACAATAATTTGACACAAAAGCAAAACCCCAGGCTGCAATTCACAAAAAAGATATAGGACAGGCATCTTGAGGTACAGGTTCTCATTTGCATTGTAGTTTTCTATTATCACAGCAACCATCCTACATTAACCCCACCACTCACTAGATCATATTGACTTAGAGTGGTGGACCATTGGGTTCTATCATTTGGATGGAAGGATAGTGCTATGTGTGTAATTTCCCCTCTATCTACAGCCTACATGATCTGTCCTACTTGATAATTTGGAGACTTTCCCCTATCTACTGTCTAATCTTCCATGTACATCCCATCCCCTGCTGTATCTCTAAGAGAAGGGGTGAAAGTGCAAAGAGGAGCAATCACAGCCAGAAACAGAGTGCTCTTCAATTTATAACAGATTCATCAGAACTGCCAGCTATGTGAAGGAGTTACATAAGGAAGTATATTAACAATCATGCCCCATGAAAAAAATCAATGCCACGATTTCCGATAAATGCCTACATTTCTACTGTATAAAGTCTATTCTCTCTGGGTTGATAGGTCCAATAAATACCTATCAAGCTGGGTTTCTTAGGTAGAGTTGATCTTTGGCGCTGTTAACCCTTTCCCTTTTTCCTTTGTGCATTGTTTCTATGTTATACTATGTACATTTTGCACTAGTGACTGCTTATACTAATGTCACTTTTCTACCTGTACATTGTTCTTTTTTCTTTTATACAATAAATACTTTTGAAACTAAAGGGGTTCTCTGGCCAGTAAAAGAAATGGCTAAAAAATTGCTCAGAATATTTACGTCAAGGATTCCTCAGTGCTCTCATTCCAGTGTTTCCCAAGTCCCTCCATTCCATTTTATAAACCTGACAACCCCAGCAGCCATATTTTCCAATTCTCTAATAGGCATTGGTGTGTGAGTGTGGTAAATCCCAGGCAAATCTAATGCTGCCTACCCCCTGGAGGAATAGTATATTCCATTATGTCCACTTATCTATGAAAGGAGAGCGAAGGGGGAGGGGGGGTTTTGCTGTTCTTATGCATACGCAATATTTATTGCATCCTATTGAGAATGCTGGATAACCTGTGAAATTAATAATGTGCATGATTGGATTGGAAAAGATCGGATACCAATCGGCGATCAAGCAAATTTCACGATCGGGATTGGCTGGAAAATGATGGGTAATCGGATTTTAAAATCAATCCTGAAATCTCAAGATCGACTCAACCCCACTGTGTACATAATATACAATTAGGGTTGAGCGATCGGGATCGGAAAAGACCAGATCCCAATCGGCGATCGAGCAAATTTCATGATCGGCTGGAAAATGATCGACAAATCGGATTTTAAAATCGATCTTGAAATCTCAAGATCGGCTTAACCCCATATATCAGTAACATTAATGTATTCTGGAGTACTTAAAGTTACTTACGTGTGATATGCATGGAGGCACAAAGGAGGAGAATTACCGACAGAAACATGGTGGCAGCAGTGAGTGCCTGCCCCTAGCCGGGCTGCAGATAAAACAAATGGGAAACCGTCAGCATTACATGTAATATAATTCATCATTTAGAGGCTAAATACAAATTCAGCATCATTCCAAACATCATTAAAGGGGTCGTCCAACTTCATCTTCTCAGGATGTTCATTGGTCCCATAGCCATGCTATAGATCGGCCCCTTTCTTTGTATCGTGGCCATGTAATCAATGATCATGATGTCACCATCAGGGTGCACCCATTTTTTGAACAATTTGGAATATTCGGGACAAACCCAGATCATTACAAACCAATTTGCCCATCAATGGAAGCTGAATAGGATGGGTGGAGGCAGGATTTAACCTTTGTATACTCAGCTGAGTGCGGCAATGTGGGGCTCACATCTAAGTCTCTGCCAGGGTATTGCAATAGAGATGGGTCCGATATCACTTCTTACCCTGCTGGATGTATAGTAACTGGGCTGACACTATACAGTATATCACTGACTTTATTCTGGGGAATTGTCACCTATCATAGTTCTAAACATTACTGAGGTGGGAATACAAGTCTTGCGAAGGCTCCTGAGAGAATGAATAAGCAATATATGGATACATTTATCCGTACCCCGACCCCAAGATTCTCCATCACACCGGCAAAATGAGCAGCCAAGATTTTTGATATTTTTTTTTCTTTCACAATGTACATTTTTCCATATCAGTATGTCTTTTTGAAACATGGGATGGAAATCCATGCTAACACGGGGAGAACATACAAACTCTGTGCAGATGTTTTTTTTGCCCTTGATGGGATTTGAACACCAGGACCCCAGTGCTGCAGGGCTGCGGTGTTAACCACTGAGCCACCGTGTGCCCCGTTTGATAAAAGTTTTTATAGTTTGTGTTCATCAGGTAGATTGGTAAATACAATGAAACTTCTATTAGATCTATTGGTCTCCTTTAAAATCAGAACCACTAATGTCTCTCTCATTCGAAGTTGAGGATCTCCATTCCCAACATTGCATGAATAATTAAATATATCCAGTAAAATTCCAAGAGCTCAAGTCCTTTGACTTCTTCACTTCTGCTCTGCACTTGCCTCTCTGAGAATGGTTTCACTACCAGCAGATAGCCCCACTTCATGGCTACCTTGTTTGGGGCTCCACAGGTTTCCAGCCCTTCTGTTGTTGAGAGGTTGTGTTGTGCAAGCACCTCTATGAAAGGTCTGATTTCAGACATTTATTGACTATTGTCCTCTCCGGAGGAACGTGTTTCCCTGACTCACAAATACATGACTCACTGGACTGAGGCTTTGGGTAAGCAGATCTTACCAGCCCAATGACAGATAATATGGTGCTGTGCAGCTAAATCTTCTACATGCATATCTGTCCGTGAGACTCAATATAAGACTCTGATATACTGATACCATACCCCAGTTCTTCTCCATACTCTTAATCCTAATGTCCCATCCCCCCCTCATGCTCAAGATGCCCTTCAGAGGAGGGAACGCTACTCCATATCTTTTGGGGCTGCCTTTTGATCCGACCCTACTGGTTAGAAGTTAAAGGGATCCTATCTTTCAAATACTTTTTTTTCTGAGTAACACGTCGAAATGGCCTTAAGAAAGGCTATTCTTCTCCTACCTTTCATTATCTTCTCTGCACTGCCGTTTTGTAGGAATCCCGGTTTTTGTCGGTATGAAAATGAGCTCTCTCGCAGCACTGGGGGCAGGCCCCAGCGCTCAAACAGCCCGAGGCCTAGAAGTCTGAAACCCGCACCGGAAGAAGAGGATGAAGAGGATGTTGCTGACGAAGATGGAGGCGACTCTGGAGAGAGCTCTCTCGCAGCATTGGGGACGCCTCCAGTGCTGTTTGAGCAATGGTGCCTGCCCCCAGTGCTGCAAGAAAACTCATTTGCATACTGACAAAAACCTGGATTACTATGGAACGGCGGCACGGAGAAGACAACGAAAGGTAGGAGAAGAATAGCCTTTCTTAAGGCTATTCCGACGTGTTACTCAGAAAAAAAAGTGTTTGAAAGATAGGATCCCTTTAAGGTCATGACTTTTACTCCAAGGTGTCCCACTTGATCCCCTAGTGTATCTTCTCAATCTACTACCCAGACATCTAGGGAAAAAGTCATCTAAATTGTTCTTTTATATATGCACTGTAGCTAAGATTGGAAGAATACTCAGCCTCTCACGGGCCCAGCCGTGGTGGCTCGTATTATAGATGTTAGGAGTTTGGAGTATCTCATTGCTACATTTAACAACACAGTCGAGGCCTTCCTGTACATTTGGTCTCTGTGTGATACATAGCATATCCTCCATGGTCTCTGATCCACCCCCCATCTTGTTGTTGCCCATGTCTTGATTGTCTGTTCCTGTCTATGTCTAGACTTGGTATTGAGGATGGTTTAATTACCTATTTCTATGTTACGACTCCTAATTTTTCCATGTGTTTTTGTACTGTTTATGATAACATTCAAAATTCAATAAAATTTTGTTTAAAAATATATCCAGTAATACAGAATTTTTCCATATTGGAAGAATGCTTATCAAGAAAGCCCCTCACAACTGGGAGAATATTACTTGAACTAGTATCTGGTGTGTAATAGTGCACACTTTTTTGATCTTCTTCCAACACATTGG